>NC_141079.1:47516007-47803507 GCF_041138505.1 Cibotium barometz | reverse complement strand
ATGGGCTGGACCCCTTCCTTCATGCAATCCTACATGCTTCTACAGATGCCTAGTGTCCGGTCACTAACCCAACACGCAGATCATCTGACATCATTCCAAAGGGAGCCTCACAGTACGGACTGGCACTGCTTCGTGTGCAAGACAACACACACCTTACCTCGGACGCGTAGAGGGAAACCTTGGCTGACTCATCTCGGACTGGGCTCACATGGGACCAGTTTCCACTCCAAGTCTTGTGCCTTCTTGTTCGTGTTCTGTTCTGGGGAAGACCCTGTCTAGTTCTGGCCTTCCCCCATCCCCACCCCCCCCCCCCCCGAGGCGGTTGCCTTGGGAGTGGCACGCTAGGAAGTCTTGGGCTTTCCGCCATTGTGCTTCATTTCAGCACTCTGTGCAAAGAGAGTGCGTCCTCGAAGGTGGCCTAAACATACGCACCTCCCACTGGATTTGCGTGTCAAGACCATAAAGGAACTGCCCAGTCCGGGACGAGTCAGCCAGGGATCCATCTCAGTCGTCCGAGGTCAGGTGCGCATCGTCCTGCACAGGAGTCCAAGGTCGGGTGTGCACTGTCCTGCACATGAAACAGTGCCACTCCAGGCTGTGAGTCTCCGTCTGAAATGATGTCAGTGATTCTATGTATCTGGTATGGTACCGGATGCCAGATCATTGTGTAGATAGTTAGGGTTTGCTTTTAGGAATAGGGGCCAGCCCATAGGGCTACCCCAAGTCTTAGTGTGGGCATGGGATAATGTGAAACCACCCCATGAGGGCAGGAAGGCCCTGGCTGAACCTACCAGCCATGGAAGAGCTGTAGGACAGCCCTAGGGGCATGCCATGGGCAGCCAACAACACATCTAGTGTTATGAGGGCTGTAGGGCAAAGTTGGGGCAGCCCATACAGGCTGCCTAGTCCCCAAAACAGCATATATTCAGTGTCCAGCCTCTTGGGATTTAGGCGCATGACGCCCAGCCTACAAGGGAAAAAGGCCCAGACTTTTGTGTTTTTTTCAGCATTTAATGCTGATTTAATAGTCGTGGACAAGGAGTGAAGCTGGCCGCCTGATTATCTACTGGCCGACTGTTGTTGGAAAGGAGTATAGATAGCCAAGACCCATAATCATTGTGTTATCTCATCATTCACCAAGTGCTCAAGCAAACCAGGGCTAGGACAGCCAAGAAGTTGCTAAAGCAAGGGTGGAGGACTACAGGTCAGGGACAGAGATTTCTCAGCCAAGAAAGGTCAAGATTTCTGTATTTTCTTTTTCGATTTACATCATTCTAATAAAGCAAATACACCATCCGTGGTGGGAGCCCTACAGAGGGTATTTGGGACCCAATACTGTGTCCTCTCCATCTCTCCCTCTCTCTCTCTCTATTTTCTGCACATCTTCATTCAGTTTTGTGCGTTAATTCTGTCGCGAAAAGTGTGCTGATTTTTGAGCATTGAAGTTACCAATCTTCTCCGAAGCTTCCGCATGTTACAGTGGTATCAGAGCCTACTTCAAGTGCAAAGATTCAGCAAAGAAACCAGAATTCTTTCTTGCTCGTGTGGTTGGTTTTCAAACGCCAGTGGACTACCCCTTTCAGAGTGACTCCTGTCCCTCGAAGGACGGTTGGTTTTCAGCCTCCGGACGTCTCCCACACACAAAGTGGATGGTGAGATTGCGCTCCAGAAAGGAAGTGCGTTTTCCTGCTATGGCGAGCTTCGACGACAAGAGAGACCAAGAACCTTGGGCACCAAGCTAGGGCACCAGGCTTGAGTGTTACAGATATGTTCCAACAGATGATGCAAGCAATCGCAAACCAGACAACCAAGTTGGAAGAGCAGAAGGCGCAGATCTTGGCTCTGGAAGAGCGTACCCGTTCTCCAGCGTCGCGTTTTCCATCTCCTCCCTCTCCTTCCGTATCCCAGATTCCAGATCCTCGACACAGGGACCCTCTCGCAGGGTCACGACCGCAACCGAGCTCCTTGCTTGAGTTGCAGATGCGTGCATTGGAGATCCGACAACATGAAGATGAAGCCATGCGACGCGTGGAACACGAGCATTACCTAGCAGCTTTGGACGCCAGATTGACACTAGCGGTGCCCTCCAATCATTTTCCCGAGAAAATGAACTTCAGTAAGTATAATGGTAAACTCAATCCCACAACTCTTTATTCATGGTTGCATCAATTTGAAGCTTACTTTGCCACAGTTAGAAAAACAGATACTGACAGAGTGATCTTAGCCAGTTGGTACTTGGAAGGTGAGGCCATTCCTTGGCGAACTCAGTGCGCTCATGCCCACACCACATTAGGTATGGCAGCTTATGTGTGGGACGAGTTTGTCCGCAACCTTAACAACGGTTTCTACCGCCCCACTACCTTGAGCGACTCAAAGACGAGTTCACGGGAGCGCGTCAGAACGTGCAACGAGTCCTTCAGTTTGCCAATAGAATTTTGACTTTATGTTTGCAATTAGGCTTATCTGATTCGAACAAGAAAGGGCAATTATTGTATGGCCTTGACACGCAAATCCAATGGGAGGTCTTTATGTTTAGGCCAGCCACCTTCGAAGAGACACTCTCGCTTGCGCAGAGTGCAGAAATGAAGCGTAATGGTGGCAAGCCCAAGACTTCCCAGCCGGCTTCTCCCAAGGCTACCGCCTCGCGCGGGGGGGGGGGGGGTTGCAAAGGCCAAAACCAGACGGGGTCTTCCCTAGGACAGAGCCCGGGAGCCTCTGGCTCCAAGAACTCGAACACTACGTCTACGCTTACTCCATACCAAAAAGCGGAGGCAAGCAAGACAAGTGGCAAGTTGAGTGTTGAGGAGCTTTCTTAGTACAAGAAGGAGGGTAGATGTTTCATTTGTCATACAAAAGGACATACTTCTCGGGAGTGTCCTAAGAAGCCTCCAAAGCTCGCCGCCGCTGCCTCCACAGCTTTCGTGGTGAGCTCAGCTCCCACACAGACCCCAATGGCTACCCCTAGTTCTTCAAATCCCGGTGCTTCAGTCGGAGCAATTATTAGCCGGGAGCTCGAAGACAAGCAAAAGGGCACAACGAATTGCTTGAGTCCTTTGGCTACATAGGTCGCCAGAAAGTCGTCGTCTTGTTTGACAGCGACAGCACGGAGGATGTGGTCACGGAACAGGCCGCTAGGGGTGCCCGTTTTGACCCGACTTCGGTGGACAAACCGGTTGAGGGTTTTAGCACAGGCATGACAACGAGCGTCAAGTATGAAGCTCTAGGTGCTAAGTTAGTTATTCAGGGCATAGAATTTGTGCGTGATTTTATGGTTTTCCCTCTTGTAGAAGGAGACATAATTTTGGGCATTCAATGGTTTCACAAGTTTCTTCCTAATGTCAAGTGGGACAAGCACGCGTTTCAGATCAATCGGAATGTGTCAAACGCCCCAGTGACCATTAAGTGTGAGCCAAGAATTCCGAACTTTCCGCTCATAAGCCACTTGCACGCTAAGTGAGCAGTCAAGAAAGGCGCACAGTGTGCGATGATATACATCCAGACAGCCCAGACAGTGGCCAGTGCTTCCGAGAAGTACTTCGCTCTCCATGAAAAGTTCCAGAAGATTTTTCTTCCGGACAGCCTCCCTTCCCAGCTTCCCTCGTCCAGACCGGAGGACCACAAGATTGGCCTCCTCCAAGGCTCGGAACCCCCAAGCAAGTTTCCGTATCGCCTTTCCAAGGCAATGGAATTGGAATTGGACTGCCAACTCCAAGAATTGTTGCAATCTGGCTTCATCCGCCCTAGCGTGTCGCCATTTGCGGCACCGATTTTAATTGTCAAGAAGAAAGATGGGTCTTCCTGTTTGTGTGTCGATTATCGTACACTCAAGTTGACTATCAAGAGTAGATTCCCGATGCCTCGAATAGATTATATTCTCGAGAGACTGAATGGAGCAAAGGTGTCCTCGAAACTTGATTTAAAGAGTGGGTACCACCAAGTGAGGATTGTGGAGGGAGACATCCCCAAGTGAGGATTGTGGAGGGGGATATCCCCAAGACAGCCTTCTGTACGAAACGGGCCCACTATGAATTTGTGGTCATGCCATTTGGCTTGACGAACGCCCCAGCTACATTTAATCGCATGATGATGCGTGTTTTTCGGGATTTGATTGGAAAGTGTGTGTTCATATTTCTGGACGACATACTGGTATTTTCAGCTACGGTTGCGCAGCATGACATTGATGTGGAGAAAGTTCTTAAGTTACTGGAAAGCAACAAGCTCTACGTCAATGAAAAGAAGTCGGAATTTTATATGTTCCAAGTGCATTACTTGGAAGTTGGGATACATAATTAGTGCCGAAGGCATTCAACTTGATCCGGCTAAAGTGGCCGAGATTGTCAATCGAAAAATACCTCAGACAGCCTATGACATCAGATCCTTTGTAAGTATATGCCAGGCATACTCCACCCACATAGATAAGTTTTCTGATCTCTCGGCGGATCTCACCGATCTGCTACTAAAGGGTGTGAAGACAAGAAGGTAAAAGATTCGAGTGACTCCACAAGCGTTGGAGGCATTCAAGAACCTCAAGGAGGCTTTATCAGAAGCGCCTTGTTTAGCACTTGCCTCGTGGGATAAGCCATTTCAAGTGATCACCGATGCGAGTAACATCGCAATTGGAGGTGTGTTACAACAAAATGGTCATCCAGTAGCTTACATGTCTCGTAAGTTACTACCCGTAGAGAAAAATTACTCAGTCTATTATCGTAAACTCCTAGGAGTTATACAGGCCTTGAAACATTGGAAACATTTTTTGTATGACTCAAGCCGAAGACAAAGACAGTTCCTCACGAAGTTTCAGGACCGAGGGACCCACGAAGTGGTATGGCTCGACAAAGAGTTTTTCGAACACTATCCGGCGTTATTGACGGATTATTTGGAGGCTATGGAGCTTCCGTTAAGTTAAGCAGAAGGGGATGTCACGTGCATCCGACACTTGGATGCCACGTAGACATATCTATACAGAAGGTGCAGGACATGTATTGCTTGCGTTAGAAGAATATGGTTGTAGAACTTGTACTACCTTTTTTGTACATTAGAATATGCTGAATACTCAGCTATCTCTCTCTCTTCTCTATCTTCTGTATGCATTTTGCATCAACGTGTTTCAAGATGGTGTTTAGGGCTGAAAGAAGACTCACAAAGCTTCCGCATGTGACACCTCTGCCATAGTTTCAGGGCACCAAACTCAACCCCTTGCCTACATGTAGATAGTATGTGTCAAACAAGAGCAAGAACACATGGTTTTGTGACTTGTCCAAGACCTAGTTTATTCCAAGGGCTATATAAGGCAATGATGGTCATCATGTTGGATGATTCAATCCAACCATGGATTGGGTCTTAGACTTGGGCATAGATTAGGTATTCTACCTTTTCAGGAAGGCAGCCAAGGACTGTAAGATTATACATCCTTTTTGTACCATATGGATATACTGAATACTCAACTATCTCTTTCTCTCTTCTCTATCTTCTGCTTGCGTTTTGCATCAGCATGCTCCAGGATGGTGTTTAGGATTGAAAGAAGACTCCCAGAGCTTCCGCATGTAACACCGATATCAGAGCATCAAGCTAAACACTGATTCAGTCCCAGATGAAGGTGCGCAGGTCCAAGGTACAGGAAAGTGCACAGGTACGAGACCCAAGAAAAGGAACACAACATATGAAAGAAATTCCCAAGAGATTGGTTGGTGGTGTTCCACAAGACCCAAGGGAACGGTAGTCCTATGAGTCGTGTTACAACCCCACGGATCTCCTGAATGCAAAATCTCCTAAGAAGGGTCAACCTAGCTCACCTCCCAACTATAGGTTCTATGCTTCGTACCACCCCCAAGACAGAGGCCAAGGTTTGACTCCCCTAGATCCATGCCACTCTACCTGCAAATCTATGTTCTACCACAAGTAACCAGAGTCTTGGTTGAACATTGACCAATAGTGAAGTTATGACAATAATAACCATGTTCCACTTATATAGTACCACTGCTACTATAAATAGCCATCCTATTATGAATAGCTAGTACACATGGATTTATTAATAATAACCTTAGCTGCCTGTATTAGCTTGCTTTCTCCTAATCCATAAGTTATAGTACATAGTACACTTAGTACTTTTAATGTACTACGTGCACTATGTGTACTAGTGCAATATACATGTGTGATAGGGGAGTCACACACTCATTCCTATGAGTTGACTTATCCCCACAACTCTCTATCTCTCTCTCTCCCTTCTTCTCTCTGTGTGTATGTCTCCCACATGAAACTCTAACCCTAATTCTCCCATTCATGCTCATCGTTTTGAGGGGATTTGATTGGAAAGTGTGTGTTCATATTTCTGTGTGTATGTCTCCAACTTCAGTCAACATTGGCAACACTTACAATACAAATGCAATAGCTTCAATGAGCATTCTCCCCAACCACTATCTATACATAGCAGCAACTTCGAGACCTTTGGGTTGTAGGGATATACAAGAGATGTCCTGTAACATGCGGAAGCTCTGGGTAGTCTTCTTTCAGCCCTAAACACTCTTGGAAACCTTCTGATGCAAAAACGCACCATCTGATGCAAAAACGCAGGTAGAGAGAGAGTAGAGAGAGAGAAGTGCTGGAAATTCAGTATATATTATGGTACAAAAAGGTACATGTCTTTGCAGCCCTTGGCTGCCCTCTTGAAAAGGTGATAACACACCCAAAATCTGCCCTAAACTAGGACTCCTAATGACTCATACCCCTAGTGGGTTGAATCGCTCAAACAAAGAGCAAGTGTGCCTTTATATAGGCCTTGGAGCATGTGGGAAACTGGCCGACTGCTGGTCAGCCAGTTACTAGTTCATAAAATCAATTAAATGCAGCCGACTGGGTCTTCTGGATGCGCCTGCTGCCAGCACCTTCTGTCCTGCAGCCGACAGCCCTTTGGTACTGCTGATGTCATCCTCCATGCAGCCGACAGCCCCTTCTGATCCATGCTTTGCTCCAAGTCCTGCGGAAGCTCTGGGTAGTCTTCTTTCAGCCCTAAACACTCTTGGAAACCTTCTGATGCAAAAACGCAGGTAGAGAGAGAGTAGAGAGAGAGAGAGAGAGAGAGAAGTGCTGGAAATTCAGTATATACTATGGTACAAAAAGGTACATGTCTTTGCAGCCCCCTCTTGAAAAGGTGATAACACACCCAAAATCTGCCCTAAACTAGGACTCCTAATGACTCATACCCCTAGTGGGTCACTGGGTTGAATCACTCAAACAAAGAGCAAGTGTGCCTTTATATAGGCCTTGGAGCATGTGGGAAACTGGCCGACTGCTAGTCGGCCAGTTACTAGTTCATAAAATCAATTAAATGCAGCCGACTGGGTCTTCTGGATGCGCCTGCTGCCAGCACCTTCTGTCCTGCAGCCGACAGCCCTTTGGTACTGCTGATGTCATCCTCCATGCAGCCGACAGCCCCTTCTGATCCATGCTTTGCTCCAAGTCCTGCTCCATGTCCATCTTCTACTGGTTCATAGTCTTTATCTGCTTGCCCCTTCTGGATTTAGTCTTGAGAAAGTCCATGGCATTGCTGATGCACATGACATCCCCCTCTGCTAAACTTGATGACGGGAATCCAACCTGCTCTTGGATGACTGTCATCATCCCAATCCTGTCCTGAAGTCCCTCTGTCATCTTCCATCCCTGGCAAACCTTTTTCTCTGAAAATCCGGTCTGTTCTCCAAACCACTCTGTCTCTGATGAAGATCTATGCATCTGGTCTTCCTCTAGTCCACAATCCATTCCTGCCCAGACTCTGAACACCGTCTTAGTCTTCGTTCCTGGAACTGAGTCTGGCACTCTCACATCACCCTTGGAGGATCAACCTCCCTTGGGACCGTTCCCTTAGAACCTATCTGGCTCACGGAACTGCCATCCCCATCTGGCACTGTGGAACACCACCAACAAAACTCCTGGGAGTTCTTCCCAATCTGTGTTCCCGCCTTGGGCTTCGAATCCGTGTACTTTCATGTACCTTGGACCTGTACACCATCATCTGGGACTGAATCAGTGTTTAGCTTTGCTGAGCCTGATGCTCTGATACCAATGTAACATGCGAAAGCTCTGGGTAGTCTTCTTTCAGCCCTAAACACTCTTGGAAACCTTCTGATGCAAAAACGCACCATCTGATGCAAAAACGCAGGTAGAGAGAGAGTAGAGAGAGAGAGAGAGAAGTGCTGGAAATTCAGTATATACTATGGTACAAAAAGGTACATGTCTTTGCAGCCCTTGGCTGCCCTCTTGAAAAGGTGATAACACACAAATCTGCCCTAAACTAGGACTCCTAATGACTCATACCCCTAGTGGGTTGAATCACTCAAACAAAGAGCAAGTGTGCCTTTATATAGGCCTTGGAGCATGTGGGAAACTGGCCGACTGCTGGTCGGCCATTTACTAGTTCATAAAATCAATTAAATGCAGCCGACTGGGTCTTCTGGATGTGCCTGCTGCCAGCACCTTCTGTCCTGCAGCCGACAGCCCTTTGGTACTGCTGATGTCATCCTCCATGCAGCCGACAGCCCCTTGTGATCCATGCTTTGCTCCAAGTCCTGCTCCATGTCCATCTTCTACTGGTTCATAGTCTTTATCTGCTTGCCCCTTCTGGATTTAGTCTTGAGAAAGTCCATGGCATTGCTGATGCACATGACATGTCCATTGTTCCTTGACTTTCCAAGTGGAAAATTTCACGCCGCGGCGCTGCTTCGCAATACATAGTCTAGTCCTATTCTAGTGACTCAGCGCATAGAAGGTCTGAACCCCTCAAAACGATGAGCATGAATGGGAGAATTAGGGTTAGAGTTTCATGTGGGAGACATACACACAGAGAGAAGAAGGGAGAGAGAGAGAGAGAGAGAGAGAGAGAGTTGTGGGGATAAGTCAACTCATAGGAATGAGTGTGTGACTCCCCTATCACACATGTATATTGCACTAGTACACATAGTGCACTTAGTACATTAAAAGTACTATAACTTATGGATTAGGAGAAAGCAGGCTAATACAGGCAGCTAAGGTTATTATTAATAAATCCATGTGTACTAGCTATTCATAATAGGATGGCTATTTATAGTAGCAATGGTACTATATAAGTGGAACATGGTTATTATTGTCATAACTTCACTATTGGTCAATGTTCAACCAAGACTCCGGTTACTTGTGGTAGAACATAGATTTGCAGGTAGAGTGGCATGGATCTAGGGGAGTCAAACCTTGGCCTCTCTCTTGGGGGTGGTACGAAGCATAGAACCTATAGTTGGGAGGTGAGCTAGGTTGACCCTTCTTAGGAGATTTTGCATTCAGGAGATCCGTGGGGTTGTAACACGACTCATAGGACTACCGTTCCCTTGGGTCTTGTGGAACACCACCAACCAATCTCTTGGGAATTTCTTTCATATGTTGTGTTCCTTTTCTTGGGTCTCGTACCTGTGCACTTTCCTGTACCTTGGACCTGCGCACCTTCATCTGGGACTGAATCAATGTTTAGCCGTGTTGAGCTTGATGCTCTGATATCGGTGTTACATGCGGAAGCTCTGGGAGTCTTCTTTCAATCCTAAACACCATCCTAGAGCATGCTGATGCAAAACGCAAGCAGAAGATAGAGAAGAGAGAAAGAGATAGTTGAGTATTCAGTATATCCATATGGTACAAAAAGGATGTATAATCTTACAGTCCTTGGCTGCCTTCCTGAAAAGGTAGAATACCTAATCTATGCCCAAGTCTAAGACCCAATCCATGGTTGGATTGAATCATCCAACATGATGAGCATCATTGCCTTATATAGCCCTTGGAATAAACTAGGTCTTGGACAAGTCACAAAACCATGTGTTCTTGCTCTTGTTTGACACATACTATCTACATGTAGGCAAGGGGTTGAGTTTGGTGCCCTGAAACTATGGCAGAGGTGTCACATGCGGAAGCTTTGTGAGTCTTCTTTCAGCCCTAAACACCATCTTGAAACACGTTGATGCAAAATGCATACAGAAGATAGAGAAGAGAGAGAGATAGCTGAGTATTCAGCATATTCTAATGTACAAAAAAGGTAGTACAAGTTCTACAACCATAGACATGTATTGCTTGCGTTAGAAGAATTTGCAGCAACTGAACCTGTCTGTGTCAGAAAACTGCTACTGTACTGTCCTGCACAGTACCCGCCTGCCCAGCTAACAGCGACTGTACTGTTCCGTACAGTATCCACCTGCAGCCCCTAATCCGTACAGGTCAGAACCAGCCAGTAGTCGCCTGGGTTTGCAACTGCCTGCTCCGCCTGTTCTCTGATCGCCGGCGCTGCCTGCAACCACAGCCGTCGCCTACCCTGTACGGCCTATACTGGCCACGTGGACTGTACGTCTGTACGGCCTGGTCAGCTCTCAGCCACTGTCAGCGCCGCCTGTACCAGTAGAAGAACCTGCAGCAGCCGTACTGCTGTACTTGCTGTCGTACAACTCTGTACGGCCTGCACACATGGACTGTACAGGCAGGTTTGCACAGAAAACAACAGCAAAAACCACAGCCAGCAGTCGACCACCTTCTTTTCTCCTTCTCCACGCTTGAGCTTACACGACTCCCCAAAAGCTAGAGAGAGAGAGAAGTGAGAGAGGCATGCAACTCCAAAAGTGGAGTGGCCTCTCTCCAAAAATGTCCTAGGGCCCCAACTTTAATAAACATTAAAGTTCCCTAGGGGCCACTAAGGCCTAGGGGCAACCATACATAAAACATTAAAACATTAATGTTCTTGTTCCCCCCTTCACACCTAGAGATGTCCACACATCATTATCTCTGTCCGGGCACCCCAAATGTGAATCATTTAATATTTTTGCTCAGCAACCACCATGCCCACACTTGTGTTGTTCCATTTTCACAAGGCCATGACATGATGCAACAAAGAATGAGCCATCTCTTTTACAGTACGGTTCTTCCATTCCACAACTCCATTCTGTTGAGGAGTGTAAGGAACTGTGGTCTATCGGTGAATGCCCTTCGACACAAGAAAGTCATCAACCAGTACAAACTCACCACCATTATCCGTCCGGAGAAATGAAACCGTATCCCTAGACTAATTCTCCACTATTGTGATCCAAAACTGGCAAAAGCATCTGACTTGCGAGCCAAAAAACATACCTAGACTTTGCAAGTGAAATCATCCACAAGAAGAAGAAAATATCGAGCCCCTCCAAGAGACTCAACCTCCATAGGTCCAACAAGATCTGCATGTATAAGCTCCAGTCTTCGGGTTGCTCGATGAGTGGCCTCCTCTGGAAATGCATCTCGATGATGCTTGCCTATCATGCAAGATAGGCAGATGTGTGAAAGAGACATGAGCTGAGGTAGTCCGCTGTCAACCTTTTGAGAATGGAACTTCTATAAGGCATCAATGGGTACATGACCGAAGCGAGAATGCCACAAAGAAGTATCTACCTCGGAAACCAAAGCCATCAAGGGGGAGAAAAGCTGATGAATATGTGCGTCAGTGTGAGGGATCTGAAAAGAAAAGTTGGTGATCTTGTAGAGACCCCCATTATGGACTCCATTGGCAACAACCGAGAGAGTCTTCCTGTCGATCACTTCAATGACCTCAGCATCAAAGAACACAAGTCCCTTATGAGAAGCTTGTATACTGAAAACAGATTTTTGGAAATCCGTGGTACATATAAAACATCATGTAAGGTGGCAGAGGAACCCAAAGAAACATTACCAACACCGGTGCGAGGAGTTGTCGCCGATGGGAACTGAAGAAGAGAGAGTCTAGTAGTCCTCCAAGAATGGGCTTGATTGGTCATGTGGACAGAAGCACCACTATCACCAACCCATTCCACCGCTTCAAGTGTCACTAACCTCTTCTCGAGAAGTCATCTCTATGATCACGAGGAGTGAATCCTGTGAAGAAGTGGAAGAATCTGTGATGACTGCCATGTATGCAACTTTGGCAGCTCCCTCCTCTAAAACTTTGTCCTTGCCCTTGTCTTTGGTGTTGTACTTGTAAGATGCTTTGGCTTTGGCTGCTTGAGAGCTATCGCGAACGAGCAAAGCAGCGAGCCTTAGTATGACATGTCCTGCCACAGTAATCACATTCATTGCCTTTGTCCTTGCACTCCTTTGAATCCTATTTACCCTTGCCTTTGCCTTAGCCTTTTTTGTTGTTGGAGTTTCCTTTTCTGCCTTTGCCTTTGCACTTGTCAGAGGCAACAAAAGCAGACTCCGACTTGCCTTTTCCACGATAGCAAATAGCCTCCTCTCAAGTTGTGCACAACAAGAGGAGAGAAAGAAGAAAGGGAGGGAGCAAGGAAAAGAGCAATAGAGAAAGAAAATCTCTCAAGAACCCTGTCCTTACCTAGAAGAGAGCTTCAACCTCCAACAACAAATACACAATAGTCCAAGACTACAGATGCAGAAAACGCAACAAAGTTGATGAAGCCTCTGCTCCAATCAGAAAAACACAACAATTTCCCACCTGTAGATCAGCGTTTGGCTCTGATACCATGAAAGAAAGAGCAAACATAGGTGGTAGGCAAAAGCACAAACTGTAGAAGGCTATGGACAATTGATTATTGCTGAAAACGAGCACGAGGGAAGCCCATAGGTGCTTATAAGCATAAGTGACTGTTGCAACAGCCAATGACCTCCAACAAATATGCAAGAATGAGATGGAATATGAGGGGAAGGGTGCGCACCCTTATATATCCCTCCTATGAGCTGGTCGGCCAGTTGTAGCAAGCCGACAGCTGTCATGTAGCATAAAAATGCTATAAAAAAGCCTTAAGAATGGTAGAAAAATCCTAAATAATATCTGCTAAATATGCCAGTGCAAGGCCTCATAAAAATGACCAATACAAGCATGAAAAGGTACATGTAGACCCTCTAGAGATGATATATATATACCTAGATGAATCCAAGAACATGCCCAAATTCACCTTTTAGGAACGTGCATGTTATATACTCATGGTAGTCAACCCACAAGACTATATAACTATCAACTCCATTATGCATAGTATGGACTAGATACTACAACATCCCCACTAACGTCATCAGTGCCCAATAGTGGGTGTAGAACTCTATATCAAGATATGCTCTCTCTCTCTCTCACACACAAGAGCATATATTCAAACAAAGCCCTTCGTACTGAGTTTCTGTCAAACCTCCGGAGATGCAGGGCAACTCGGCCATAATGAAGCCTAGCACTAAGGGAAGTAGCAAATAGAAAGAATTAGTACAACAAATAAGTAGTTGACACGACAAATGCACCGCTAAAGATAGAATTAGCACAATATCAACTGGCCGCAACTCGGATGAAAACTTCACAATGTGAAATCTACATGTCCACTAATACGGCTGAATTATATACCTAGATGAATCCAGGAACATGCCCAAATGCACCTTTTAAGAACGTGCATGTTATATACTCATGGTAGCCAACTCACAAGACATATAACTATCAACTCCATTATGCATAGTATGGACTAGATACTACGACATTCCCACTAGATGATATATTCCAACAAAAAGCATCTTGGCTCAAATCGAAGATACAAAGGAGGATATGCATTGTAAATATTTCCAAAAAAATTACATTAATTAAATCTTCAAAAAATGTTTGAATCCAAGCTAATGGACCAAGATCCTTCTAGACAACATCATGCAAGGCAATCCGAAATATCCCAGCTTTGCTCACACAAACATGATCCTCGTAGACAATTCCAACATCATGATCTCCATCTTAGAAATGAAAAGGCTCACTAACGTTGTCATTCTGCTGAATCCAAATATGAAGGGCTCCTAAACAATCACAACATGAACTTAATCTTTCAAGATATGGAGATTGCTTAGATCACCACCAAAACAACATGTGGCATGAATAAGCAAAACTACAAGCAATCTTTAAGAATAAGCAAAATGCCACATGTTACAAAACACAAATAGTGAAGTCAAAATTCCTATAAAGCAGCTACAACAAGGGAAGAATTCACTATAGAATTGCCTTCATTGCTTGTTAGGAGCAGACCAAGTAAATTTTGTGGATGAGGAATGTCGACAGAGAGAAAATGAGAAAAGAGGAAAGATTCATATTGGTTGGCCTCCCACCTGCTGCACCCTTCTCTCTCTCTCTCTCTCCCTCTCTCTCTCTCTCTCTCTCTCTCTGTGTGTGCTTTGACTTCTCCTATGGGAAAGGCCCGATGTTTTGAAAATCACGAGTCTCTCACTTAAAACCCCTTTGACTTCTGCTGCAAACAGGCCGAAGTTCCTGAAATTCTCAGAAAGTCTCTTTCTTATACATTGTTCCTTGCCTTCTGTCTCTCCCCCCCACGCATATGTATGCATACATGTGTGCGCATGTGTGTGGAACATAACATAATGTATAATACATCAAAATAACATTTAATAGGTACATGGCTGTATAACTGTGTGTGTGTGTGTGCATGTGAACACACACACACACACACATGGCTGTGTAACTCTCAGTGTGTGTGTGCACGTGCACGCACACATGTGAACATGTTGCAGTATTACACCAATTACTTTGGCTAGTGGCCATATAGAAAAAAAATTAATTCTTCCATAAGCAGTCCAAATTGAGTACTGACCTGAATTAGGGTTTTCCCAGAAAGAATTTCCCTCGTCCTTGACCTGACGACTGCCTAAGACTAAAGAGTACTATTCCTCTGCAGTAGGTGTCCAATGGACTGATGAGAACCTGCGTTTTCAGCACAGCTGCTGACACATGCTCCTGCACTCTGGTTCAGGCTAGCATTTATGCTCTTCTGCTTGCCGGGAGGCTGACGCTCAATGCATGAAGGAAAACAATTGCAAAGTGGGCTTGTGGGCTGCACACATATCGCTATACAGTGCTTCCTATGCTGGTCGGCCAGCTCCTACATGCCAACTTGGGCACTTGGACAAATTGTCAATTTCATGCCTTTTTCCCCTTTGAATTAGGCGCCCTGAATAAGTACAAATAATGGACTGTTTTGCGGTCCAAACTGAGAACTGACCTGAATTAGGGTTTTCACACAGACTTGATGGCTGCCCGGACTTAAGAGTACTACTACTATGCTGTAGGTGACCAATGGATTGATGAGAACCTGCGTTTCAGCACGGATGATTACACACATGCTCCTGCACTCTGCTTCAGGCTTCGTCTATGCTCTTCTGGCAGGCTGAAGCTCAACGCGTTAAGGGAAAATGATAGCAGAGTGGGCTTGTGGGCAGCACACGTATCACTATATAGTGCTTCATATGCTGGTCGGCCAGCCCCTACAGGCCAACTTAGGCACTTTTGGACAATCATCAATTTAATGCCTTTTTCCCTTTGAATTAGGTGCCCTCTTTGCGACCAGCCTTAGCCCCTTTTAATTTGGGCAATTTAGACACCATATGGGTGCCCATGGGTTGCCCTAGCCATGCCCATGGCTCCTTAAATACATAATTGGTCTTCCTATGAGCCTGCTAGTGACCTTGGACAAAAAGGCTTTTTGCATAAGCAAACATTAGACTTCCTAATTGATGTGACCACTGTTCCAGGCACTTCACCAAAGGTCTAATAAATGCCTGGGACCTGTACATCATTACAGCTTGAAAGTGACTTTTGTTGGCCTTTGACATAGACCTTAACACTGACTGGACACTAGCCTAGATCGTGCCTGGCGACATGTCCTTGGACAAGGGTTAACTTACATAAGCTCACGTGAAATAATCATGGAGCACTTGGAAAGAATTGGAGAATTCCTAAAGAATTAATCTTGGAGATTAATAGTATAGATACTATATTGCTTAGGAGATCATGGCTGTTGACTGCTCAAAATCCTTGTCCTATAGTTTCTGCCAGTGTTAGCTTTGAAAAGGGATTAAAGATGGCTACAAATGCTTTGGGTTTACCGCTGGTGAGCTATCTCCCCCAACCCCTCCCTCCCAACCCTTAAGTAAGGGGTGCGGTTTACTATTAAATCCTTGCAAAGAGTGATATTTCAAACTCCAACCCCTTCAGGAAAGAACATCTTACCGTTGGTGGGCTATCTCCCCCGGGCCCCAACCCCTAAGTAAGGGGTGCGGTTTACTATTAAATCTTTGCAAAGAGTGATATTTCAATTTTCAAAAGCCCACATAGAAATTCCATAATGCAACAGTATCTCGCAAATTTTCCAAGTGCACTAATGACAAGCACCTTAATTGCCTTCTTAATAGCAGGGACTTTGAAAAAAGCAGCATCATTCATAAAATCATTCAATAATTTAAAAAATTCAAAATCAAGTCAACTGCAAGCTGAATACAACATACCTTGTTAGAAATAAGTGCACCCCTAGCAGCATACCGATTTCAACTGTCTGAAAGACTGGAAAATACAATGCCTGAAAATCCTTCCCTTGTAACGTTTGAAGCTTTCAAGCACCTAAAGAGCATAATTCACATTCTCGATCATCAAACAAAGTTCCAAAGCCACCTTGCTCCTTAAACGAGCCATTCCAATGCTTGTCATGCTTGGTACTGAGTCCTTGATATCCAAAATCTGGATCAAAACCAGTCTTTGAGATGTCCACAGAATGGCGCTCCCCCATAAGTCTCGCCAGCGGCGCAGTTGACAAATGCCATCCTAATCCCAACCACCGAAGCCTTGGAAAATATGGCCTCCTAAACCACTCCAATGAACTTGCAGTCACACAAATATTATTCGAAAGATCTAGCACCCTCAGAGAACCCCCTAGGCAGTTGCCCTTGTACTCCATGAAAGCCAATGCAGCCACACAAGCCTCTGTCAAAGAGTGGCAATCCCGAAGACGGAGGTCAATGATTTGCATTCCACTATTAATCAGTGCCCCCACAGTGTGATCTGTTACAGCGGGGAGGTTGGAAAGATCCAGAGCTTCTAGCGTAGCTGGAAGACAACCCTGTGTCAAAGCACTTATCCCAGTGTGTGTCAATCTTTTGCAGCTGCGCAGGGACAGGGATACTAGTGGAGTACTGCCTTTCGATAAGCTAAAGGGGCCAAAATCTGTGACATCTGCACCACTCAAATCTAGTATAGCCAGTTTTGAGAGGGAGGACACAGCCTTCAAGCCACGATCTCCCACACTGCGGCAGAAAGCAAGGTTCAGAAACTTAAGATGCTTACAGCAAGCAAGCTGAGCTACTGCATCACTGGTGATTTGATTTGCTGCTGGAAGACTCACTGCAACCAGTGAGCGTGCCGTAGCTGACATGTCATGAAAGGTCAAGTCAGAGGTCTGATTCATGTGGATCAGCTCAAAGGTGTGCAGGTGTGAGCAATTCTCCAAAAGGCTGTTCAAGCCTGTGTCTGTAACTTGAGAGAATCTCCCAAGCCGTATGCTTTCTAGACTCTTGCAGCTCTGAGCCATTAGTAAATATCCCAAGTCATTGACCCTCCTGAAAGAGAGAGACTGGCCTCTACCCCAAACAAGGGACTTGCCCCGGACAAGGGACAGCCTTTTCAGATTTCTGCAATTTGCAACTTGCTGGACACCCCAATTTGATAGATCCATGTCAGCTGGTGGCACTTCCAAAGGATCATCTTGAAGATCCAACTCCCTAAGACAAGCCAGGTTTCCTGTCAAAATTGACATGAGGGTGTCCGTTATGGTGCTCAACACCAGAGAGAGCTTTTGAAGGTTATGACAACCAACTACTCGCACTCTTGGCATCAAGTCAGCCCCTCCAATCCACTTCACGTTCGATAGTTGTCGTGCATCACTCTCTTCCATGTGCTTAATTCTCAAAGCCTTTACAGACGGACCAAGAAACTTCGGCAGCGTGCCAAACACCTGTTCATCGAACTCCCTGCCTTGCCCGCACATGGACAGAGACTGGGAACATTGCACCACCAAAACTCAGGCCCTGAAAACTCTCAAAAGCAGGCAATGATAAGCAAGGTAATGCCACAAAAAAAATAGGTGCATACTTCCAAATAATGTAGAGATTTGAGCATTTCCTCAAGGTTCCCTACATAGATCTCCAATAATCTCTGATCATCAATCCAGAACAAGTCCAAGGAGAGCGATCTACCTCAACACAAAGAGAAAGCCCTTGCATAAGAAAAAAAAGCTAGTTTTCCAAGGTGAAGCTTACTATACGTGATAACTCGTGCTCCCATCTGGGCAGTGTGGTTTGGTATGGTAGCCACTCAGGCAGGGACTTGTGGATATCTGTAATATAATTTATAGAAAAGGGATTTTCGTGCTGGAGGTGGAGGGGGTTGGGGGGGGGGGAGAGAGAGAGAGAGAGAGAGAGAGAGTCTTGCAAGAAAATGGAGAAAAATGCATTTGGAAAACCTCAAATTGGTGCAACGTTGTCCAATTTCATGAAGAAACCGCGCCGACCCCGACATCTCGAAACAGTGTATGAGACGAAGCTTTTGAAGATGGGGCTTCAACAGTAGTTTGATGTCTCTCCTCTCAAGCTTTGCGCAATTCAGTGTGAGAGTGTGTAGCTTGGTGTTGGTTGATAGATACTTCTCCAGGTGCTTGGCTGAAAGGGGAGTGTCCTGGCAAGACAACATGGCAAAACATGAGGCCTAATGTATGGAAATGGCAAGAACATGGCACCACATGTGGTGCAAGGATGCATGGTGAGCAACTTCTTCTGCAACAGCAATGACTCGACATTACAGATCCGGCAGGCCCTCAGAGCGATTCACAAGCCCTGGTTGTGACATGTTTAATTAAGAATAGAGCACACAGGGGGAGCTCACCGCAAGGTGAAGGGTGTCGAGCTGGGGCAAGATGAGAGAGACGCACGCGTGGAGCGTGTGGCAAGAGGAATCAACGGCGCAGAGGGAGCGGAGGTCGAGCGTGGCGACGATGATGTGCAGCAGGGCATCCGGCAGTTGCTCCAGGCGACCCATCCTCACAAACAGGGCTTCCGAACGGGCTACGTTTCTGTGTCCTCCATGGCAGTGGCTATGGCGCATTTAAACAAAAGAGCTTCGTCCTTGGCTAAGCTTTTGGCCTCGCTTGATAAATAAAATAAAATTCACGACTAGCCAAGGATGTGTCTCAATCAAGGTTCTTGAAATATAGGTTCGACTTAGCCGAGAGAACTTGCCCAAATAAGTAGCAAAACCGACTTTGTTGGCTGGGGACGGTGAAGCTAATGATAAAAGCGTTTCTCGATTCAAGTCTCAGGACAAGTCCGCTCGTCTCTAACACTGACTCAAAAAACAAAAAACAAAAAACAAAAACAAAGCTTGCTTAAATTTGTGTGAGAAGGAGAAGAATCCTCTTCAAAAAATTTCGTACTAGACAGTTATAGTCTCTTGCATACATTTAAAATGTATAGGACTACGAAGATGAAATCACATGAAGCAGAACATTACTTACATGGGGAGAAATGGCACCCGTGCAAGATGGGGGAGTGATCAATATCAAAAGCACAATTCTTCATGTTTGTGGTTATATGTTAATATACTGATAAATATATACACACACATAGTTGTTTATGTGTGCAATGTATGTGAGCACATCTTTGCCTAGCGGAGATGGATGAGCCCAGTTGTATTAATAAGGTCATCATTGCCAAAGACAACCAAAGAGAACTTACATAGTAGTAGGAACCATAGCAACATCAGTATGATATTTGATGAGCAGAAGTATTATTTAAATAATCATTATTGGTAGCATCAACATCTTCTTTATTGTTTGTTTCTTTTTTGAAATAACATGCAAAAGCAAAGCTTTAAGCAAGTTGTTCACTAAATTGAACATGCTTCCTTGCACAAGAGAGAGGGTGAGGAGAAGAGAAAGAAGACCATGCAAGGGTCAGTTCAGGAACTAGCAATTAGCCAACCCTAATGAGCGTTAACTCCCCTATGTGAGGCCGCTACTTGGCTGCTAGGGGATCACTCCACCACCACTTGTGTCACTCAAGTGAAGCTTCCACAAGCTAGGCAATGAGCAAAGAGAAAGGGAGCTATGGAGAGCTCAACCCCTACTCCATGCCTTCATGTGTGTAAGAGTGAAGATGAGGGACAAGACAAGAAGAGGGAGAAGAAGAAGCAAGCCAAGAAGCCATCACCTATATGTACACACCAACAATCAAGTAAGCAAGCATAAACCTACCCAAGCTTACCACCATAGCCACAAGAGAGAGAGAAAGAGAGAGAGAGAGACAAAAAACTCAAAAAACTCAAACCTACCCAAGCTTACCACCATAGCCACAAGAGAGAGAGAAAGAGAGAGAGAGAGAGAGACAAAAAACTCAAATATGATAATGGGATTTTCCCTTTTCATATTTCATAAGTCACTTATATACATGAGCTCTCTTTTTACAATGGCCAGCCGCCCATTTAACAATTGGGGGTCCAAAACTGATTTCCTAGCTCTATGTACACCTAGGCTTATTCTTATGGCTGACATTACACAAGTTGCTCGGTTATCCTATATATCTTTTACATGAAGCGCTTAGCAGAGTTACATAAAAATGAGTTACATTAAGCCTAACCACTCTTAAAAACAATGTTAACCAATGTGGTTAAGCATACCCCCCTCCCTAATTCAGATCCGTCCTCAGAGATGTCAAGTATAATCAACGGTAGTAGATGGAATATGTTTTGATGAAGTTGTACTATGTAGGGGGGATTGGTGAAAGACTTTATCTGATCTAGAATGCTCTTTCCATCATGTCCTCGAAAGGTCTGTAATCACCAAGCAGGCATCCATTGGATGCATTCATAGTATCCGAACAACTGCTTCAAGGTAGGGCCTTTGTTGTGGTCGAAGGCAAGGCCTTGACTACCCTCCTAGTAGTGGTCCCATTCTAGAAAGGCTTCCAGGAGCATGATGATGAGGTTGAAAAATATGATGGTGGCCATGATGGTGGGGTCGGGAACCTGATCATATCGGCTGATGAAGGTGTGCATCTTTGTTAGCATGCTGACCTCAGTGCATGGGCTCTAGGACGTAGGTGGGGCGAACTATTGGACGTACTGCAATTTAGGGTTCGCTATTTGCTCTTACCGAAACAAGTCCCAGGCCCAGTGTCTGCGGATAGGTAGGTATGCGAGATTGATTCGCATACAAGGCGGGGTGCCTTGCAGTATTCCACCCAAATATAGGGTTTGAGCATAAATGGTCGATGCCAAACGGGTTGCTCGTCCATGAGCTTGAAGAGGTGATAGGCCGAGCATCAGAGGGGGGCCGATGGGTAACCTCCACGTTGTTGGTGTAGATGTTGGCACTTCCATGCGTCGTGTTTGGCATCAAGGTAAGGCGAGAGGACATGTATGTCCAGACAGTCTGTGAGTTTAGTGATGGGTGCTTGTTGGAGTTGTCGATCAAGCAGGATATTGATGGCTTGTTCAAACCCCGTGCAATCCAGAGGGTCGCGCCAGTTAAGGGGGTTGAGTGGCGGGTCCAATTCGTCATGTTCCTAACGGGGGTGGCGGTGGAATCTCGCCTTCATTCAAGGGTGTGAGGGAAGGGAGGTCATCAAGGAATTGCGAGCGACGAAGGTGAAGGGGAAGCTAAAGAAGAGGTAGTGGTGGGTGACGTCGAGGAAAGATGAGAGCCTTGCTGATGTTGAGGGTATATCGGTGAGGTGCGTGGGGAGGCCCAAGTGGAGATGGAGGGTTAGAGGTGGTGATGGAGGTGTAGGTTATGGAGGGGGAGAGGGAATGAGAGGTGGTGTTGAGGATGGTGAGGGGAAAAGGGGTAGGGTTGTGGTGGAAGAGGTGGAGGGTGTCGAGGTATGGTGATGGGTACTAGGGTGGAGTGGGGGTTGAGAGCTTGGCCCTGGGTGGGATTGGTGATGTGGTGGTGGTGGAGGGTGATGAGGGGGAAATTGGGGGGCAGGGGGATCATTGGGGAGCTTACTGATGCCTGCCCCGCCATCATTGTTGTCATCGAATCCATGGCTTCGACATTTGGAGTAGAAGACGTCTCAGGCATCTTCTGCCTCGTTGGGGGAGATGTTGAAGGGTATGCCACATGGGAATCATCAAATTATATGATCCGAGCTGATGACCTGCAGTAGTAGCAATTGAAGAGGTAGCATTGGTGGTAAAGGACGAGAGACCCAGAAGGGGAATAGGGTGGAAGCTCCCATTGGTGGAGAGATTTGTAGGCCCAGTAGATGGTCTCCCTACCCTCGTGCTCAAGGAGATGGAGGGCTGCTCTGCGGATTTGGAGGCGGGATAAGGGTATGAGCAAAGGCCATGGGGAACAGAAAAGTCAATGGTGATGTCATCATCCGTGGCATGCCCATACCGCATAAGATTGGTCCAATTGATGAGGTTTGCGGGTAAGTGGGTGGATGGGAAATGTGAATATAGGGATGCGAGGTTAGAGAAGGAGATTTGGGTTTGAAAGAAAAGGGTGATGAGAATGGATAGAGAGTCGGAGGGAAGTTTGTTGAGGAGATAAGAGAGCATGGCGAGGGAGATGGGATCGTTGACAAAAATATCGTGTTGTAGTAGATTGAGGAAAAGGCGTGGTATTGGAGGTTGAGGAGCTGCTGGTGGGGGTTTTGTGGGGGGTGGCAAGGTGTGAAAACTCTGTGGGGGCTAAGTCCATGAGGGCGTCGACCTCTTCCTCTTGACTGTGCTAGGTGGCGGCCCGGAGGGTGGGGGTTGAGACTGGAGTGCTCGAGCTTCGCGGCTTGCAGTTGGGCATCCTTCTAGAGTAGGGTTGTTTCCGCCACTTGTTTTGGTATTTGCTAAAAGAAAGCCATAGTAGGCCGTTGCATTCATCCTCGGCATGTGTAGCTCGCGGGCTGAAGCTCTTGGGTTTCATTGTGGGTGAGAGAAAGAGCTTGGGTGGCCTGGTGGTGGGTAGCCCTTGAGCATCTTGGAGTTGTTGTTGGAGCTTCGCTATCGTGTGGTGAGGGTGGTGGCTAGGGTTACTTCTAAGTCCTCCAAGGCCACATACAGCGTTGGTTGGCAAGGGTGGCATCCTGGAGGGTCTCCTGGGTTTGTTGCTGGTCTACCTTTGCCAAGATTATATGCTATCGAGCGGATGTCACCTGTTCCTACTGATGTTACATGTAATCCATCATTGAGGTGACTAGCTCGTGGGCGAGGTTACAAAAACCTTGGGCAAAATCGGGTATGGCTCCATGGGTGGATCTAGTGCCTTCGGAGTAGGCAGCATGGGAGCGAAAATGGCCCACGTGGACCCAGCATAGTGTATCTGTGTGCCTTTGAGAGGAGAAGGGTGATGAGGTTCCTTCTTTTGGAAAAGTTGGGGGCAGAGAGGGGAAGTAGTGGCCTCCGGGGCTCGGTTTTGATGAGGTTTTCAGTGAAGAATTGGGTAGTCCGACGGATGTCCTCGTCTTCCCGCACTTTGCGCTGCTGGGCTTCTTCCTCATGTTCAGCTTTGAGTTGAGCTTCGGTTTTGGCAGTGGCCTGTCTGTGGGCCTCCTCATGTTATCGGATCTTGATGAGATGGCGTCTGGGGGGCGGAGAGGTTGGAGAGGGTCTGGGTTCAGGGACAGGGGGTGGAATGGTAGATGGGCTTTGAATGTGAACGGGTTGTGGTAGCTCCTCACGCAGCCTGCTGCATGGTAGATCACCTTCGTTAAGAGAGAGGAGGCGGTGAGCTTTCCTTGGGGTTCGAGCAGACTGAATGAAACTCTTTATGTATATACTTAGCCCAATTGACCTAGACACCGTGGTGGACATAAGCTAAGGTGGACAGATTATAGTGGTTAAACCTGTCAGTCCAGCGAGTGTTGGGGAGGAAGGTCAGGGCCCTGGTCGGCATTACTAGTTTGGGGTGAGAGATGTGTTGCCACTCCACTCCGTCCTTTGTGGTCGGCCCTTGGTAGGTATAGTGCACATAGCTCATGACGTTGTTAAGCCATACATAGGGTTGTTTGATGCAGGGAAGATGAAGGGCATCCCGAACGAGGTCCAAGCTGAGGTGGACAATCTGGGTTTGGCCCTCTTTACCAATGACCTACTCTGTAGCATGGTTGGTATCATATGCATCCATGAAATACAAGCAATGTAGGAGATTGGGCCCCCATGGCTGAAGGGTGGGCAAGCCGCCGAGCCCTATTTGCTCCAGGTGGGCCATAAGCTGGGTCCACAACAATAGCCCGATAACAAAGTTCGGTGTAATAGAGCACTTTATGCTCAACCTTGTGGGTATTCTTCATGAGACTATGGATTGTGTGGCTGGTTGATCTGCTTTATGAGAGTCTCACCTAGGCGAGATAACTGCTGCATTGAAGGTCTTCGCCTGAGGTTCTTCTATATCTTGTGGGCTTGTGGTTGCCTTATTAGAGGGCCACGTGAGGTACGTGTATTGGGTTTTGTCGGGGTTTGAGTGGGGGAATTGGATCTTCGGGGAATCCATAGAGTTGTATCACCCTCATAATAACCTTGGGCTTTAAGAATCTTCTTGGGCACTGAGGATTATTGGGTTGGGTGTAGTGGGGTCAAGTGTGTACTTGCGGCCTGTTAGTTGTGTTAGTGAAGTTAGAGCTGTTAGTTGCCTCTTTTTTGGTGCTTGAGTTACTTCGGAGCTCGGTGCGGAGGATGAGATTGGATGAGGCGATGGAATATTTAGGTGAGGGAGAGGCCTCTTTTTGGGTGGCATAGTTTTATGTTGGTCAGGGAGCAAGGTGATTGGGGTTGGTGGAAGAGAGTGGTTAACTTGGGGTGGGTGATTGAATGACAAGGGCTCTTCGTCTGACACATCAGAACTGTAACTTGCCCTTAGGCCTCAATTTCAGGGTTGTCGTCCTTGCATCCCAATTCCGGTTGTTGTGTCCCATCCATCCACGTCCTAGAAGGATCTCTTCATGCATTTTCCCTGTAGGCATAACATAAAATTTTCCTTCCAAGGTTATTTCTAATGTGAAACAGAATTGTAATAGTACCTATGCATTGGACCGAATACAAAAAGCAACAGTAGTGGCCGGGGTGTTCACTAATGTTGGCCTCCCGAGGGAGTGCCATGTGTCATAGGACGGCAGATATACGAATGAAGGATCCGTGCCACCATTCGACCCGACCGAAGAAATATACTGACCACCACTGTGAGCAATCAATCCAAACTGTGACATCAGATTATGATTAGCTCCTGTCTCGACAAGCGCTAATTTTTGTGTGAAACTCATTGGGGTGGTCATTCCTAACCACAACCACGCGGGTTCCACTTCCCAATCCTCTTCTTCGAGGTCCACTACTTGGGGATATGTTGCTCCTAAGTTTTGCTTGTCGTTCTTTGGCTTCGTGTTGTGCCAATTCCTTCATTTCTTTGTGTTGATCTTTTTGATGTTTTTTGAGGTGGACGGCCCTTAATGTATTTTGCGTGGGGGGCCGTAGTAGCGTTTCAGTTTACTACTATTGAAATAACTTGCCATCTCGACACTGTTGAAGGTTTCAATGCGCACTATGCCTCGTGGGGTTATTTCAGTCTCACTAGGAAAGGTCCTAGCCCTCCGTATTTAAGTTTCTTTTTGTGATTTTTAGTGCTGTAGAGAAGGACCATATCCCCCTCAGCCATTTCTTTGTCCTTAAGTTGGTCATCAAACCATTGTTTGTGCCTTAGTTTTTCCATGATCATATCGTACATAGTTGTGAGGTGTGTTTCATCAAACTTTTCAAGCTCTAGAAGCCAGTTGCTCGTGACATTGATTGTGAGTTTTTCCTATACCTCCACTCGTAAGTTGGGCACCTAGAATTCCATAGGCATGATAGTTGCAGTACCATAGGTTAAACTGAAGGGTGCTGCATTTGTGGCTACTTTATATGCCGTGCGCAATAGGCCCAAAGTGCTGCCACAGCAACTTTTGTTCGCAATCGTTTTGACTAGCCTCTACTGTTTTGGTTAGGATAGCGCATAAGACTTTATTTGTGCTTTTGGTTTGACCATTGGCTTGGGGGTAGTAGGGAGAGGATTTCTGGTGGGTGACCAAGAATTCTTGTAGCAAGAATTGTATAACTTCAAGCTTAAGAGGGCACCCAAAACGAGTGATTACGTACTCATAAAGGAATTTCACCGTGGACCTTGCATCAGTTTTTTGGGTGGCCCTAGCTTCAACCCATTTTGTGTAATAGTCTGTGGGTGGCCGCTATAATGTATCATGCATGAGTGTGTCGGGAAGATGGACTAATGGGTCACACAAAATCATTGCCCCACTTCTCAATTGGCAGTAAGGACATGACCAGATTCAGGGGCATTCTGTCCTTACTTTGTGGAATTACCATGTGTTGGCATTCATCACATCGTTTGATGTATTCTACAAGGTCTCCAAACAAAGTGGGCCACCACGATCCTGCTAGTAGGATTTTTTGAGTAGTGATGTATGCTTTGCAAAGTGTCTGCTGCCTGCAATTCCACAAAGGGCTTGCTCTAGAACAGACACATATTTGTCCTCTCGGACACAGTGTCTCACGATTCTGTCTTTGCCTTGCCTATAAATTTGCCCTGCGATGATCAACTGATAGGGGCAGCCTTTTTGATGAGGTGTCTCGCTCTGTCTTTGTTGATAATAAGTGGGTAGGCCATTAGCAAGGAAGTGTGCCATTTCCTCTCCCCAAGCATAGATGAAACAAGGGGGCATCTGGCAAGTTATCATCAACACCCACCAGTGGCTTACCATTGGGGATGCGCGACATATGGTCGGCCAAGACATGTTGTGAGTCTTTTCTTACCGTGACAGTAAAGTCAAATTCTAGCAAAATTAGGAGCCATCTGGTGATTTTGCCAATGGTACAAGGTTTATTTACGAGGTAAAGGAGAGCTTGATGGTCCACAAAGAAAATGAACTTGGTCGCCCAAAAGATAACGGTAAAATTTTTTAACCATGTAGACCATGGCTAACCCTTCTCTTTCCGTGGTGGTATAGTTCCGTTCTGCCTTGTTTAATTGGCAAGACTGGCAAAGCTAATAGGGAAATCCCTATTGTGTTCACCGAGTTAAGCCAGTATGCACGTACCCAAGTGTTTGCAAAGGTAGAGGCATCAATGTGAACATGAAATATGATCTCCCAATCTAGAGATCACAAGATGGGAGCACTTGCCAAGGCTTTCTTTAGGGTATCATATGCATGTTGGCACTCCTCTATCCATTCAAAGATTACCATAAGTCCATAAAGGGGGCGAGCAATGTGAGCATACATGAAGATGAAACATTGATCTAATATCCAACATCTCCCATGAATCACTGGACTCCTTTGAATTTTTTTGGGGGCGGCAACTCAAGAATGAGTCGCATCTTACTGTCATCAGTGAAGATTCTGTAATTTGAGACAATGTGTCCCAATATTACCCATGCCGGACCCAAAATTGCCATTTGAGAGGGTTGAGAGAGATCTTGTAGAGTTGGCATCTCTTTAGCACTTTTCGTAGACACCACAAATGTTCTTTCCACATAGAGTTGACATAGAGGTCATCCATGAAGACTTCAAGGAATTTTCGGAGATATTCCTTATAGGCCGTGCACATTAGGCATTGAAAGGTGCATGGGGCATTGCTTAGCCCAAATGGCATGACTCGGTACACATACGTGCCCCATTCAATAGCAAAAGCTGTTTTATGTTGATCCTTTGGATTGATCAACACTTGATTGTACCTGGAAAATCTGTCAAGGAAGCTATAGGCTTCCTTTCTGCAACTCTCTCGAGAACGTGCTTTGTGAAAGGCAATGGATAGTGATCACATATTGTGGAGGCATTGACCTTTTTGAGGTCCATGCACACTCGCACTTTACTATTCTTTTTGGGCAATTTCAGTATGGGTGAAAGCCATTCTATGTGCTCTATCTCGTTGATGAATCAGGCATCTATAAGTCATTCAATTTCCTCCCGAACCATCTTGGAGTATTTTGGGTTCATAGGGTAGGCTCTTTGTTTCACTGGTTTCACTCCCTCTACCATAGGGATGGTATCTTTGACCACTTCGGGAGGCACATCCTTCATGTTCGTATACTTCCATGCAAAGCAATCTTGAAATTCTATGGAGGAGAGTGACTAGGTCTTTTTCTTCTTCAGTCGTCGAGAGGTCTTCCCCTATGTAGATGGGTCTTGGATCTTCACCTGGGCCTGCTAGGTTAATTTCCTTGACTTTGGTTGGACCATCATAAGATGTTCTTGGCTTCCCATCGTGGGTTCTTTGGGCCATGTCCTATTGTACAAAACAGTCTGCGACTTTGAAGGCCCTTAAGTGCTTCGGGACTTGTTTAGTCTCCTCGGCTTTAGCGCTTTCTTCTTCCATCAAAATTTTTGGCTTCTTTTTCCATGAGCACTAGCTTTTTGTTTCGTGCTTTGCGTGCAAAGCGGCAAAGCTTTTGAGGTTTAGGCTCAGCTAGTTCTTCCAGCTTTGTAATTACCATGTGAGCTAGAATGGGGATGTCTTCGAGCTCCTTTTGCCAAGCATGACAAAAATATGCATGTGTGTCAACAACCTGAACGTATCTCAGTCAATGTTCTTCTGATTGGGAAGATGTATGCCTCTTTTCCTAGAAAGCCATTGGGTTTACGAGTTTTGTGTAAATGGTTTCCTCGTAACGGTTCTTCCTGACTTTCACTCCCAAGCTCATGGCTTGTGGCATCGGGCATCCATGTGATGCTGAGCATGTAGAGGGATGTGATTCTTGCCCATCAGCCGTAACAAATCTAGTATCCGTGCATCTTAGAAGTGTGTTCAAGGTAGCAAGGATATGCATCCAATTCTCGGAGTATTCTGGCTTTGGAAGGGTTGCAAATTCTACACTATCCCGATCCTCATCAATCGTCTTATGGCATGTTTGGCACAAGTGGACTGCAATGGATCTGGTTGTTGTTACCGAATCCTCTGTGAAAGGTCGGCCACTCATAGGATGGACTTTTGAAGTGCGCAGGTTGGCCTTTAGTGTTTGATCTTTCTTTCGGATGTAGATATGATCTGTGTCCTAGTCATGGATCATTTTGGTTTCCCTCATGAAGGGACGTCCTAGGATGCAATTGTAAGAAATAAGTTGTTGGCCAAAGTTCATCACCACACGGAGGTGTGTTGGAAGTTGGTTCCAAGGATCTTTATCTTCAAATTTTTGCAGAAGGCCTATGGACCTTGCGTTGGCTTCATCAGCAAATTTCATCCATGGTAGGTGCTCCCCATTTCTCCTAGCATTGTTTGGTAACAGTGCTTACTCTTTCTCCTCCATCCAAGATGGCGGTGACTTGAAGGCCATCGAAAGTTAGGGTAGTGTTGTGTTGAGTTCATATCCTTCAAAGTATTGCCGTAATTTGTTGACTGGACTGTGGGGACACCAGTGGTTCCCTATGGCTCTATGAATCTATCCTCGTCTTGTTGGAACTTCCTAGTTCCGCAGGCTCTACTATTCCTGCTCCGAGGTGCAATTAAATCCAATCTTTCAAATCTTTTTAGCTTGAGCTGCCTTGAAGTAAGCTGCCAATGGGGATTTGGATTTGAGAAGAAAGGAAGGAGGAAAGACCGGCAATGTCTCTTGGAACAATATGGTTCCCTAGGTGGGATCACCATTGTCTATAATTTAGGGTTTTGTGGGGATAGGGTATCGGAACATGAGCTTCTATGTCTGTTCTTCTTAGGTGACTGTCTCTCAGGTTCTTGAGATACTCCGCAACATTAGGATGTTCTTAGTGCGAGGTTGCCATGGCTACTAGCTCTTTTTCCAAGAACTTCTGTCAGGAGCTACTTGGTCATCGAGACCTTTGTTAGACTCTTGGGTTTCCTTAGTTAGTCGTTTGTCTGGAATAGGGAAATTCCGCAAGGTGTGCTGCTTGAGGTTCCTTATCTAAGTGAGCTTGATAGTCCTTGACCAATTTTTGAGTAGCCTTCAGCCTTTCCTTCTCTTCAATGGGGTTTGGGTATTCAACTAACTTTCGAGGTGGTTGATTGGGATCTATTCACCCTCTGGCTAGAGGGGCTGAGGGTAGCATCTTCTCCTCACTAGATGAGGAAGACAACACATTAGTGGTTGTCCCATCAGGACCCACTCTTTATGATCACGTGGCTATCCCCTTTGCCTATCTTTGTGGCCTTTTTCTTTCATGAGTTCCTTGTTACGCGTGCTTGTTCAGGGACTTCCTTAGGGGATAGAACCCTTGCATGTTGTGGGTTTCCCTGATTTTGTGAGGTTGATGCCTCAACGGGTGGGCGGTAGTGTGAGCTACGGCTCTTCTTCTACTTTGCATTCTGAGGCAATGTATGGATGAAGCCATCTCTCGTACACTTAGCAAGTTAATGTTGGTGCTAGGTTTGGCCTTGTGTGCCTTCCCCATTGTGCTTGTTCTCAATAGACAGTCCTTGTAAATATGGTTATTCCATACCCTGTGCATAAGGGAGTTAAGGTGGAAGTACTCACAGGAGTAGTAGCCATCCCTTTCTTGACCGGACACATGTGTCGAGTTGATCTCAAGAGGGCATGTTGCGATATCAAACTCAACTAGTGCTATGGACATTAATGACCTACCTGGGTGATAGCTTCCACACTTATGCCACTAGGCATGGTTGGTGAGCTTATAGTTGATGTGCTACTAGTAGTTGATGGGATGTGTGATAGCCACATTTGGATTACTAGAGTTAACATAATTATAACACCAACTTATATAGTCATGTTCACACTATGGATTATATATTATAGTAGGAGAGTACTTTCCCTTATAGTATGTACTCTTATCTCTTTAGTTTATGGTTGTAGAGAAGAGAAGAAGATAGAAAAAAATTTAGCCATTTATCTCTCTCTTGGTTTCTCTCTCTTGTGTCGTGTGCTCTCTCTAGTGTGGGTTTTCTTACAAGAAGGAACCCAAGCTCTCCCTCTCCCCCACATTCTCTTTATCTTAGCCCCACTATGTATTTGTCCATTTTCTTCGTAACATATTGTTTTGTCTATCTTGACAGCACTTTTGTCAAACCATTTTCTAATACGCTTCCCTTTTGGCATTGATTTGCTATTAGAACTTTTTAAAAACATTAGCAATACTCATGACTCTTATCATCAAGACAGAAGTTGAAGGACCTTACATTGTTGAGTGTAATTAAATGTAGTACTTGGTTCCCTTATTAGGGGGATTACATTGATTATTGACACATCCTTTCTTGGAGCAATTCTTGTTGAGTAATTCAATGTAGTACTTGGTTCCCTTATTAGGGGGAGTACATTGATTGTTGTTTGACAACAAGTGTATCCTTTTCTCATTGAAATCTAGAGGAGAAAGAGATACACCATATCTTCTTCTCCACCCTTGCTATTGGTTCACACACTTGAACTAATGTGGTGTTAACTAACTCATTTCCAAAGAGGTTACCCTCCATTAGATGAGTTTCCTTTTTACAAAAAAATCCACCTCTAGAACTTGGGTGTCTTTTCATAAATAGACTTAGTCTAAGGCCCAATCATGTACCAACTTTGGCTCCTTCGTGAAAGCATTACCAACTATGTCATCATCTAAATTTGGTTGGTGCAAGAAGTTCCTCGCTTCAAATATGTGATGATACCAAAACAAAAAGATTTTAATTTAGTATACTACAAGACTCCCATGGATCTCACAAATGTTCCATCCGCCATCTTTATGACAAGGTCCATTTGTTCTAAGGCTAATTTTCCTTGTTTTTCCCATCACTTTTTAGTAATGATGTGCGCCCCCACTCCACCATCCACGATCACATTGCCTGGTATATATTATTATAGATAGCAATGGTAGCATTTTTGTCGTTGTTTTTGATGGCAAGAATGATGTCAAGTTGGCTACATCCCATGGCCCATGTGCTATCTTACCTTCCCTAACTAGACGTTCTATCCCAATTTCTGACCTAGGAGTATAGACCTTATCCCTTGTCTCAAACATCCTATTCATGAGGTCATCTCCTCACCTTTCTATAGAGCTAAGTTCTCACTCCTCCTCTTGTTCTAAGATAGGATGTCCAATTCTTTATTCGGTCTTATCTCTTCTTGAGGATACACAGTATCAAGAGATTCAATGCTCCTTAGCTTTTTTTCAAACTTCCCCAAAGGGCCCTTTACTGGTTTCTAGATATTCTACCACACCCTTTGGGGTGGCTAGCCTTTCTAGGATTGTTTCTTTAGAGGCTTTTCATATCAAGACTCTCTCTTGATTGGATCTTATTGATCCTTGTTTCTATGGTTCCCTTGTTTGTTGCTGAGCAGGAGCAACGATTTTGTGTGAGTACTCTGCTGCTAACTTGATGAGGTCCTATTACAATGATAGCATGACAATGGGGCCCTCTAAGAGTTATTGCATTTATTTCTCTCCCCTTCCATTAGACAGATGTTTGAAACACAAACACTGGTGTCTCTCCTTGCATAACATAGAAATCGGGCACAATATCATGTGGCTCATCATAATAGTCATGCTTACTTTAGACTCACAAATATATTCACTTTCTTCCAATAGCCCTTTGATCAAAACTTGATTGATAAGGGTTACCTTTGTGGTAGTTGTGGTGGTAGGATAGGTGGTGGTAAGGGTATGCCCGGGCACCTTGTACATTCCCCATGCATAACCTTATCATGACATGGGTGTGGGTCTAGTATTACCATTATGGGGGGTTGGTGGCACTAGTAAAGCTAAAGTTAGTCTAGCTACCACTATTTGTGCTAATCAATTGAGCACCATATCTACACATGGATATGTGATGGTTCACATTCGACGTGCATGTCAGTGGTGGTGGTTGTGGCATGACATGTGGTGGTAAGAGTATGTTGCGGGTACCCTATACATTCCATGTATCTACACAAATATCTGATGGTTCCTTGTATATACACATGGATATCTGATGGTTCCATGTACATTCCCCGTGCATGTCGGTGGTGGTTATGGTGGCATAACAAGTGGTGGTGGTAAGGGTATGTAGGGCACCCTATATATTCCCTCTGCATAACCTTGTCTTAGCATGGGTGTGGGTCTAGTATTGCCATTATGGGGGGTTGGTGGCACTAGTAAAGCTAGAGTTATTCTAGCTACCGGTATTTGTGCTAGCCAGTTGAGCACCATATCTACACATGGATGTCTGTGGTGGCGGGGCAAGATAGGTGGTGATAAAGGCACCATGAATATTCCTCATGCATAACCTTGTCTTGGAATGGGTATGCATCTAGCATTGCCACTATGGGGGGTTGGTGGAAATGTCAACTGCCAATTTACAACACACATCCAAGGTCGCTGAATTTGATAGGAGCAGACAGTCATTCGTACTAGGATCTTGTACTCTCTTTCAACCCTTCGTCGAAAGCACATCAATAACTATTCACATCGGTGAGCCTCTTCCAAAGCTTACACCAAGAGTTCAAAAGTTTGAGATAAGAGACATAATCTCTCATTGACTCATGCTCTTGTTGCTTAATGTTATTCTTTTCCATAGAACAAGGACTGTCTGGGATTTACTTCATCTATCGTACCATAACAGAATTGAGTCTCATTTTAGGAATCCATCAATCCAGCCTAACCCCATCCAGTCCCATGGGTTAGCCAACCACCCAACCACTGTAGTGATGGGATCCAATTAGGAATTTGGTTAGGTTTTGTCCCGGGTACTAGGGAAAAGAGTTCACAAGCCCCCTAGCCGGAACTTCATACAAACTTCAAGCTAGTCACACCACTTACACACCTAATATGAAATTGCCTTTTTCAGCTGTCTCTAAAATAATCTTTTAATGAAACCATAGTGTCAGTAATCATAATCCTCCAAAATATCCAGTTGAATCCTCATTTCCAATCATTCCTTCATCGATGTACCTATGGCATCATTGGTAATAACCAGAACGCTCACCACTTGTCCACTCAGGGGCCTTTTCGATAGTTCCTAGCTCATAGTACCCAGTAATATATTCACTTATAAAAATACAGATGGAATCTCCATTGAAGATCAGCAAGATCAACCAACAGATCCATATAAAAGAGTCATGGACTCATCCGCCACCACTGAGGACCAGCAAAGTCAATCAACCAAATCCATGCCCAAATTCAGAAAATAACTCTTACTCCTTGTTCTAATATCTTTCTCAATGCACGTGTGGGTATCTTCGGCGACCTAGAGCCCGAGCACCGTATGGTCAGCACCCTCTAGAATCCTTCATAGGTCACCTAGCACTTCACTCATAGGCCGCTTCCTTGGTCCCTCATCCACCGTTGCATGTGTATTCATTTGAGAACATGACATTCACCTCATTGCGAACCATTGTACAAGCCTCCTTTGCTCTTTTTGCCACTTGAACCATATGCAAAGAAGACAAGTCCATAGGATGCAGCTTGAGATTGTTCAATGATTCCTAGTTCACAAAACAATATGTGCTACCACTATCCACTAGCACATGTCCACCCTTCCATTTATTGTAGCCTTGAGTCCCAAGGTATTTGTACCCTTATAATCGGCATATTCATTAGAGAGTGAATACAAGGTAGCATTACACTTTGATGAATCCATAGTACACAAAGTAGTGGATAATCCATCATCATGACTCTCACTATGAGCTCCACCAGGATTAAAAGGAAAATCCTCACTACTCCTCCCTTAACCCTTGATGATGATAGTGGATTGTACTCCTTGTTATCATGACCAAACCCATTTGTATTGGTAAAAGTTACACCACCAATTTGTCGTGCTTGAGATGTCATCCCAAAAGATATATTTGCATCTTGATACATACCCTCACCTTTGAGGTCATTCATAAGGGATGATATTTCCTTCCTCATTTGACTATCCACTCCTTTCATCATTATTTCTAACATAGACCACATGACCATCACCATGGAGTCCATGCTCAATAGAAGGATTCACACTAGCCATGCCTACATGGGCATCTACATTAACATTATCAACATGCATTTGACTTCCTTCACCCAAATGCACTTGGGTAACTTCCTCAACAAATTATTCTTCATTAACTTGATCTACATTGGCATATTACACTACCTCCATAAAATTTCTTGATCTTCCCCTTGGCATGTTTGAAAACTTGACCTACACTGGCATCTTGCACTACCTCTGTAAAATTTCTCAATCTTCCCCTTGGCATGGCTGAAAACCGAATCCAAATTGTTGAATTCTCAAATGATATTCATTTTTGGATTTCTTTAATTGTATAGAAAGCTTATGATGCCTGGTATCGAAGTGTGTGGTCATCTTTGACCTAGTCAAAGCTGTAATACTTTGTTTTGACTTTTCTACAAATAGTTTGGTAGTAATTTGCCCTTTTAACCCCCAAAACGATATCCAATTTGGCTCTATAGGATGGTCTAAGAGTGTACTATCCAACTATGAAGTCAATTTTGGTTTAGTCATAAAGTGGATCAAAACTGTAAAAAACAAGGCAGTTGATACAAAATGTGACCTAGCCGATTACCCGGGTGTTCGAATGGAGAGGTTAAGGGCTAGAATTAAAGCTCAAGGGATGGGGAATCCAACCCTATATTCACTTTTGCTACAGTCCAAAACCTCTTCATAGAAATATTTATTTACTAACTTTTGGAATACACAATCTCTCTTAAAGTTAATTGCTCAAGGTTCCATGGTGGTTTGTCTCCTCATGTGTACATTCCATGTAATGAATGCTAGGATGTGTGCACTCCATCCCCATTGAGTGCAACTCTTTCTTACATTGGTATCAGAGCTAAGCCTTTGATCCATATTTTTCTTCTTTCTTTCTTTCACTTCTTGCAAGAAAACTTCAACAAAAGGTATGGGAAATCTATTCTTGATGGTGATCTCATTGAGATCACGATAATCAATGCACATACAGAATGTCCTATCTTTCTTCTTCACTAAAAGTACGAGTGAAAAAAATGGTGTTTGGCTTGTTCCACCTACAAGAAAGAGTTGCACTCAATGGGGATGGAGTGCACACATCTTAGCATTCATTGCATGGAATGCACACATGAGTAGACATACCACCATGGAACTAGAGCAAATAGATTCAAGAGAGATTGTATATTCCAAAAGTTAGTAAATGAATATGTCCATGGGCTTATATACTTAAGCCCCTTTCAACACTATACTTATTAATGTCCTTTTACACTTGACCATGGCCTTTGTCCCATAGCATTATTTACATGACATTAGTAACTTTGTTACACATCCCCAGTTTCATTCAATTTAGAAAACTTTAAAATTTATAGTTAAATTAAGAATTTGATAAAATCACTTTTAATTTTCTTAAAAATTGACTATATTAACACAAATTTCCCTCATTTTTGTTCATTCCTTGTTTATCATCTTTGAGATTCATGGCTCGCCAGCGGGCTTACAACTTTGTCTTTGCTCACATGCAAGGCCCAACCTCAACTTTGTCTTTGCTCACATGCAAGGCCCAGCTTTACGTTTACAGCTCACCGCAACCCCACATTAGTTGAAGGATGAGGCCAAGTCCCTGCCTCAGCCTTAGACCTCCACCTCCACCCCCACCCTAGTCCTAGCCCCATCCATAGCCACAACCACACAACCACAGTAGCTAAGACAATGCAAATAAAGATGGAGGAGGCCAAGTATTGCAGCATTGCGAGACAAAGCAGGCACTATTAAAAGATAGTGCACAATTTAATTCCTAAAACATCATTCTTGCAAGATGAGTAGTATGAGAGATTCACGATGACTTAAGGTTGAGGGGTAACCATAGCTTTGGGGATCACTAAGTAGATTACTAGCTACGAGATTGCTAGTCAGCACACGCACTGGTGGATGCTTTGCAGAGGCTTACTTGGTGGATATGTTCGATGTTTGATAGCAGTTATACATGCAAAGTAGATTACAACCTGTGAGATCGCTAGTCAGCACATGCACTGATGGATGCTTTGCAATGGCTGCAAAGGCCTCTTAGTGGATGCTTTGTAGGTAGTTGCAGAGGTCTACTTGGTGGATATGTTCAGTGATACTTTGATAGTAGTTAACATGCAAAGAGGGTCACCATCATCGAAAAGGATATGCAGCTAGTTTGTTGCTTGTGTAGATGGAGGGATGCTCCTAGAGATGACAGCTCTTTGTGAATTTATTTGTAATCGCATAACTATGAAGCCATCAATATGTAATGACATGACTTTGATGAATATAAAGACCCATCCTTGTGTTGTGCTTTTATCAATTTTAAATCTTGTGGTAAATATTGTTTAATAATTAGTTTGTTTAAGTTATTATTACTTAATTGTGTACAATTTGATTTTACTGTATCAACCACAAATTGTCCCATCATATCAAGTTTAATTTTTAAACACTTAGACACAGAATCAAAAAGTTAAAATGTTGACCCACCAACACAACTAAGCATACAATGAAAAGACATAAAAGAAACTAGATTTTTATTATTGTAGAATTCACAAGAAACCCATGATCAAATTATAAAAGAGAGGCAATGTTCTCTGCCTCTTGCTACTTGACTTGCTCTGATAGAAGATGAAGGAGGGGCTTTGATTTGTTGGGAGAAAAATTATATCCCTTGTAAGCTCCCTTTGGATAGCTAAGGGATCATGCATCCTTGTAATAATGTAGCCAACTGCCACAAGTGCTTGTAGTGCACCCCCTACTTTAAGTAGAGAAACCGTAACTTCGAGCATCGTAAGAGCACAACTTTCTCCAAGCTGGATATTGTAGGGATAGTTTTGAAAGCAACAACCTTAGTTAATGCCTTCAACTTTACAAAATTGTGAGCCATTTAAGGAGCATGTCTCATGGAAGACAATGATATTGTTTTAGCTAATATATTCTTTTAAAGTTGAGTCTTAAACTCTTCCTTACATTTTGGATTTATCGGTTTGCGTGGATGAGAACTCATTAAGATACAAGACGTACTGCAAACCAAAAGTGAAAAATTATGTTAGTACATATTCCAAAATAACGTTTACACTGCCAAGTCCCAAAAAATTAGAATTTTTTTTTGTTGTTTGATTTAATGCAGATTTAGGGCCCCACCTGATGCTAACCTTCACTTGGGGCCCTTCTAGGGCTCTGATCAGCTTAAAAAATTTTATGGGGCCTCTACAGGTCCCAAGGATCATGCATGTCAAGTTTGGATTGAATCAAGAAAAATAAATCATGAAATTTTCCTAATTTACCTGCTCGACTTCATCTTGCAAGATCGTTGCCTAGAATAGGCCTTTTCTAGTCCCCACCATTGGTATCTAAGTACTTCTATGTCGAGGATCAAACATCTCCTCTTGTAGCCTTTCAAATTTTGCATCCGAAATCTCATATTCAGGAGTATCATTTTCAATAGATGCGTAGACGTGGATGATGGCTAAAACATCATCCAAGCTGGCACCATAGTAACCGACTTCATTTAACAATCGGTGGAGCATCTCATATGCTGAAGCCAAAGAAGTCATCTCTAGTATCTTGAATAAACGTGCAGTACAAATCGTCTTCCCTCATGTAAAGGAGCTCCAAGAAATCTTGCATGAGCAAGTACTTCTCACCCTCTATGATGATGGGTGTCAGGGATTCAAGAGGTGGGGCATGAAATTCTATCTGTGTGTGTGCTATTGGATGACTATTTGTGATAGTTCCATACTTTGTTCAACCTCTACTCGAGGGTTAAGAGCTGTCTCTACTGGATCTTGATCTAGGTATGTCAAGCATGGGATGTCAGTAATAGGCTCATAGTCTTTAAGATCCGCTTGAATATCTATGGATAAGATGTAAATTGCAAGAGAAATATCTTGTTCAATTAGATTAATTAGAGTATGCTCTTCATAGAAGGTAGGAACAAAGGTTGTGAGGAGGTCTAGGGAGACATGTGACAGGGCTCTCCTGATATTCATGGAGAAGAGGAAGTTCATAGGGATCCACCTAGAAGTAGAGTTAGGGATGGAGAAGGTAATTCCATCACATCCTAAATGACACTTCGCCAAGACAGAGTTCTCAGCCCTCTAGAGTAAACAACAAGCTCTCAAGCTCTATGTTTTTGCAAAGCCTAGCATAAATTGGGTCTATGTGAGAGGTAAGCGTAACGAGTGTCACTAATCCACTCATCAAAGGCTACGTGAGGAGTAGTCATGATGATAACAAAATGCATGATAAAAAGCGAGGAATTACATGTGAGGAAGGCTAGAGAGAGTGAAAGCAAATGAAGTTATAATGATAACAAAATGCATGAGAAAAAGTTAGGAATTACATGCAAGGAAGGCTAGAGAGTGAAAGTAAGTGAAGATATAATGATAACAAAATGTGTGAGAAAAAGTGAGGAATTACATGTGCGAGGAAGACTAGAGAGTGAAATCAAGTGAAGGTATAATGAAAATGAATGAACTTACTCATACTTATATTTATATGAATAACTTATAGTAATATTTAGATTTATAACTGGACTTACATTTATACTAATACCTATATATGAAACTATACTTATAATTATAATTAATTTTAAATATATACATAAGTACCTTATACACAGACTTATAATCAAATATTGAGTTAAAAAAATCTTTATTTTCCATAACTTAAAATTTAAAATATAAACATAAATTTTACAAAATCCAAAAATTCATGTCATTACTTTGAGATGGGAAATACTTCAACTACTCCACAATCTGAAGGATGTGAGAGGCAATGCATTTCTTGCGTATGTAATAGACTTTTCATGTCTACTAACCCTTCTACCATCTAGCTTAAAATAGAAGTTTATAAGAGGATCATTTAACTTCAACGATATCTCTTGTCTAAGAAAGGCCAGAGCCTAATTACTCTCTACATTGGATGAAATAAAGTCATGGCCCTCCCAAAGAATTGCCACATCCACTATAGTATATTATGTGGGATCCCATAAATCTTGATCTAAGATTAACCAATCACCTCTTAAGAGTTTCCATCTTCTATACTTGAAATGCATACATAATGTTTATCGAATAATGAAGTACCTAAAAAATAGATTTGTTTGGTAGCCAAAAATTTGCTTTCTTGTTTTTGTACATCAATGTACCAATATCGACATGGAGAACATTGATCTTTCCACTTAACTCCACAGACTACCACTCTTCTAATGTGGAGAACATTGATCTTTCCACTTAACTCCACAGACTACCACTCTTCTAATGTGGCAGGATATAAATATTGAAAACATCATGTGCTTCAGAATAAAAAAATACCATATACTCATTGTTTGGCTTGTGCCTTCTTGGAATTTGGTTATCTGGATGCGATCGGATTTGTTTGTGTAGATATACATGTTTAATAAAAACTTCTATTCTCATAGATGCACCATTGTTCGTTGAACTCTAATATTCTACCTTTCGAATATTTCAACAAATCACCTGTGTCTCTTAGCTTTACTTTGAAAGATCCTCGAGTGTTTGGTCACATTAAGACCCACGTGAATTTACTCTATTATTCGAGAATCCATTTTTCCTCCTCACCTCTTTGATTAAAAACCTTCGCAATGTGTATATCCCTTTTAGTCTTCCTCCTTTGAGACATCTACAATGAAGAAACATATTCTTAAAATAAATAAATATTAATAAAATATTACCTCAATGTAAGCCATTGGATTACCCAACATATTGAGACTAACAATTTTGTACTCATAAACTAACTTGATGATTACCTTTTTGCCTTCCTAGAGTCCCAAGTAGTCTCCAAACCAACAAAACTTAGAGATTTAAAACTTGTAAAGAGCAAAGAAATAAATTTAATATGCTATCAATATATTACATTATCAAGATTAACAATAGAATGGAAATTCCAAAACTTACCATTTAAAGGTAAGCAAACTTTGAATAACAAGAAAATGAAAATTTGCTTATTACCTTTTCCTTTCCCAAACTAGTCTCCACAACAATAAACATAAAGCTTCAAAACTATAGAGAAACACCAAAGATTCAGAATTAGTCTCCATGGCAACACTAAAGATTCAGAAACCTATAACATATATTTAATAAAACTTAATTTATAATTTAAACTTTGATTGATGTTAAAAGAACAACAAAATGTGAAGTGCTTTTTATCTGTTTGATTCTTGGTAGGTTATTTAGTAAAAATCTTTAGATCTTTAAAACCAACAAAAGACAAACTGTTAACAACAACAACAACATGTAAATAATTTATATATTATTGTTAACATTAACAATAACATATAAATAATTTCAAACTAGAATTAAAAATTTTATTCTTAGTATTTTCCATTACAAATCTCAAACTTCCAAAAAATGTATTTGGACCTCTATGACCCCAAAAATACAAAAGAAGAAGTAACCACATGGCAGATTAAATATTATGTTTAAATATTTTTTTTTTCAAAAACGTCAACATACAAGAGAGGATGCTAACTGTAAATTTTGTTAAGATAAGAAGGACCAACTTCACGAATACCATAAGAAATTAGCATTATCTCATTGAGCTTTTGTTCAAAGGAGATAAAATTTACTAGAGCATGAACATACTAGAGAGAAAGCTATTTGCATATTTTACCCCAAAAAACAAAGAAGAAGGACTACCTTTGAGAACGCCATGAGAAATTAGCAATATCTCAAAGAGATTATGTCCAAAAGAGATAAAATTTTACTATAAGATAGACATACTAGAGACGATGCTTACGTTAAATTTGGTGAAATTGAATCTCGCAAAGGAAAAAAGGAGGGAAAGTGAAAAGGGGGGGGAAATCAAAGCATAAAAGAGAAAGAGGGAAAGAAATTCATGATTGAGAAAAAGGACATCACTTTGACACTATAATATTTTATTGTGAGAACCACAAGGTACAACCGACATTTCTTTAGTTTTTTAATATTTTAACCCAATATTATATTCCACTAGCTTGATCTTGTATGACTTGGTGGTAGAAGATTCAAAAAGATCCATGTTACATGGATCAAGAATCCTAGCTCTCTCATTGGTTAGCCTATTCTATTTTAATATTTCCTTTGTTGGAATTAGGGTTGCAGGAAAGCACACAAAGCTTGGAGAAGAAGGAGCAAGAATGCACACAACACAAAGTATTAGATTGTGTCAATTTACAAAAGATAAGTTAGCCCTATAAGGATGGGCGTATATACAAGCCGGGGAAAAAAACCTCCTAAAGAGGGAAAAAGTGCCCCGGCGGTCCTAAGTGTGTTCACACACATCACTGCCTATATATATATGGTAACAAATCCCCCCTGGGAGTGATGGTGTGAACGAGAGCTAGCACTCATGTATAGGGGAGTGCCATGCCCGAAGTAGATCAGTCCACAAAGGGGAGCAAGCCCAAAGCTTTGCGGAAAGCTTCGAACTTCTCACGAGGAAGCGCCTTTGTGAAAAGATCGGCGAGGTTGTCCTGTGTTGGCACATAGGTCAAGCTGATCTCTCTTGCTGAGAGTCTCTCCCTGACATAGTGATCATGCACCTCAATGTGCTTTGTGCGAGCATGAAAAACTGGGTTTCTCGCAACTGCCAATGCGCTCTGAGGTGGCACTCCTGTCCAACACCCAAGTCAGCCAATAAGCCGTCTGAGCCACACACACTCAACCGTAGCTGTGAAAGCTGCCCTGTACTCAGCTTCACAACTAGAAGTGGCCACAGTAGGTTGCTTCTTGCTCAACCAAGATATGCATGAGCTATCGAGCATGAAACAAAAACCACTTGTGGACACTCTTGTGTCATAGCAACCAGCCCAATCTGAGTCCGAAAAAGCATGTAAATCTGGCGGCAACGATCCCCCCTTGGGATAAAACAACCCAAGATGTATGGTGCCACTCAAGTAGCGAAAGATGCGTTTAACTGCCTTCCAATGCTGAGACCCTGGGCTATGCATAAACTTGCTCACCTGTGAGACTGCAAATTGAATGTCCGGCCTCGTAATGCATACATAAATGAGGCAACCAATAGCTGTCTGATAGAGTGTGACATCAAAGTGATCTCCAGCATCATGAAGACTCAACTTCAAACCTGTCTCCATTGGAGTAGCAATAGGCTTGCAGTCTTCAAGGCCAAATCTCCACAACAATGTCTCAATATACTTTGTCTGACACAAAGCAATACCTCCATCACACTGCTTAAATTGTATCCCCAAATAATGATGCAAATGCCCCAAATCTAACATCTCAAAAGAGGCATTCAAATCAGCCTTAAAATCAGCAATATGACACTCATTTGGTCCTGTGAGCAGCATGTCATCGACATAGAGAGCAATGATTAGATGTACATCATCCACACATTTAACATATAAAGTGCTTTCTGTTGGACTATTTTGAAAACCATGTGCAGTCAAATATGCATGTATCTTTTCATACCAAGCTCGTGGAGCTTGCTTTAAACCATATAAAACCTTTTTCAACCTGCACACTTTGTTTTCCTGTCCTCTTTGAACAAAACCATGAGGCTGCGATACATACACCTCCTCATGCAAATCTCCATTCAAGAGCGCAGTCTTTATGTCCAACTGATGTACATTCCAACCATTATGAGCTGCCAATGCACAAATGCTACGAATGGTAGTCATACGACAAGTAGGAGCAAAGGTCTCATCAAAATCAATGCCCTTTTCTTGAGCATAACCCTTTACAACAAGTCTAGCCTTATAGCGATCAACACTGCCATCTGGCTTTCGTTTCAACTTAAAAACCCACTTACATCCAATGGCCTTTTTACCAATAGGCAAATCACACAAAGACCATGTACCATTCTTCATTATAGCATCATATTCACTTTGCATTGCAGCCAACCAATTTTCTGAATTTTGTGCCTCATCAAATGAAAGAGGTTCTTCCTCTTCACACATACTAGACACAGCCAAAGCATAACAATCTGATGTATAAGAGGCATGTTGAAAACCTGAACGAGTACGACTAGTCATAGGTGCATCAATCTTACTATCACGCAAGGTTTGCACCAGCCATTTTGGCATACCTCTAGCGTGCTCATTTTCAGCCCTATCCTCATGAATTACATCCTGTAAATCTGCATCAGAAATAGGTTGATCTATGATGTCATTTGAAATCTGCATAGGCTGAATATTTGCCTCATTAGGACTTGCATTTGAATTTCCACCTGTAAAGAGAGGCAACAACATATCAAATACATCCCGTGAGCTCACACTTGTCTCGTTGGTACATGATAACAAAGGTTGCACAGCATCTTCCACAAAAACAACATCTCGACTAATCAAGATACGCTTTGACTATGGATGATACAATCTGTAACCCTTGCTCTCAGCACTGTAACCAACAAAAATGCATTTGACAGCCTTATCATCCAATTTTCTACGTTGTTGCACAGGCACTAAAGCATAGGCCAAGCAACCAAAGACACGTAAGTGACCAATAGAAGGCTTCCTGCCATGCCAAGCTTCGTATGGAGTAATAGACTGCAAGGCCTTAGTGGGACACCTGTTCAGTACATATGCAGCACACATGACAGCCTCAAGCCAAAACGTATGTGGCAAAGCTTGGCTCTTGACCATACATCGTGCCATCTCCATAAGTGACCTGTTTTTCCTCTCAGCAACACCATTTTGCTGAGGGGTATACGGCACTGTACATTGGTGTTTTATCCCACGACTAGCCAGAAATGCATCAAACTCTGAACGGAGGGTGCCCATAGTACAATTGGATACATTTTCAACCATAAGAAAAAACTGTTTGAAGCACAAAAATACTTCGGACTTTGACTTCAGTGGATATACCCATGCATGCCTTGAGTAATCATCAATGAAAGTCACGAAGTACAAGTGTTTACCAAATGACGGAGTCTGCATAGGCCCATATACATCACTATGTACAAGTTGCAATTTGCAAGTGGCCCGCACAGAACCATCCTTTGGAAACGCAGAATGCTGCATTTTGCCCAAAATACAGCCTTCACAAACATGTTTCGATAGTGCCTCAAGAGGGGGCAATGAAGCAACCATATCAAATTTCTGCAAACGCAGCAAACTAGCAAAGTTCAGATGACCAAAACGAGCATGCCATAGTTTTGCATCTGAAACTGCCTTTTCATCAGAAACTGCATTTGCTGAATCTTCCACACACTTGTCATAAGAATTGAGCCTATACAACCCATGAAACAAGGTGCCACATGCAATAATCGTATCACCAGAAGTCAAATCATGAACAGTACATCTGTCATCCACAAATTTGACTACAAATCCAAGTCTAGCAAGCGCAGAGACAGACAATAGATTCTTCTTTATCCCTAGCACATACAAAGCATCTGAAAGTGTGAAAGCGCTGCCATTTGCAACAGTAAGCATAATTTTACCAACGCCCTTCACTGGGTAAGAAGCATTATTGGCACATGTGACAGTATTCCCATTAGAGACAGCCTCAAGACAAGTGAACATATCACGATGCGAGGTAATGTGCTTTGTAGCACCACTGTCAAAATACCATACATTAGAGTCAACAAAAACTGCCAAACATGCATCATGTACAGATGGGTCATACTGGCAATACACGCTAAACGCCCATTCTGTATCCTGCACAACATTTGCAGAATCTGCATTTGTAGAAGCATCCGCTATTGTGGCTGCATTTGACTCTTTCTTCTTTGCCTCTTTAACCTTTAGCTTAGGGCAATTCTTAATGACATGATCATTTGCCTTACAATAGTTGCACCTGGTCTTTTTCTTGCCTTTATCAAAAGCCTTCTCAGACTTATTGTTGCTACATGTGGAAGGAGAAGAAGTTGTAGACCTACTAATAGGAGAAGAAACAGTGGAAGGGGCTGCCTTACCACTTCTTCTCTGCTGGGCAGCAATAAATGCTTGATCAACTGCACGCTGCCTGGCACTGTTTTGCCTGGACTGCGCTTCTTGCAAGAGCTTGCTGACTAAAGTATCATACTTGACAGCATCAGGTCTGTCCTCATTAAGAAGTCTCCACGTGGAAGCAAAAGTCTGATATGTCTCAGGTAAAGCATCAAGAACAGTCTGCACAAGAGAATGATCAGGAATAATCTCACCTGCAGAAATCAACTGTTCTTTGAGATCTTTAATCTCAGCAAGAAAAACATTCATGTCATCATCTTCTTGCATAATCTTCAATTCTAGCTCTTTACGCAGGTAAGCGATTTTTGCCTCGTTACGACCTGCATACAAACCAGCTAGAATATCCCAAGCCTGTTTTGCTGTTTTAGCTAAACGAATATGTGGGGTGATGTTACGTTTGACAGAAAGTGCAATCAAGGCATGAGCCTGCGCATCTTTACCATCCCAACGAGCTTGTTCAGCAGTGGGCAAAACAGCAGCAACAGTAGAGCTGCTAGAACCTGCAACATCCTCACAACAGATCCTACATCCACAGAACCTGGATGTACATCCATACCCTGCACAATGTTCCACACTCCTTTTGCAACCAAAACATGCTGCATCATGTATGCCCAAAGTGGGTAGTTGCTGTCTCCATCCAATTTGTCATCAGCAGATAACATGCGAAATACATCATTGTTGTTATCAGCCATGGCCACTGACTGAAACTGATGCAAAAGCTACCTGTAATGAAGCAAAGACTGAACAGAAAACAACTCGTGCTATGTAGCACGGTCCACAATAGAGTACGTATGCCTGTTTTGCAGAAAACTGCACTGTCGAAATTTCTGCAGAAAATGATGAAAACACCTGTGCAGAACTTGAAATGCAAAAACGGAGCCCGAAACGACCTCAGATGCGATTTTTGAGAACGCAAAGTCCTACGGGCCTTATTTGCAGAGTATAGGAACCTGGAAGCACTCGTGAAAGCTCACCTCAATCGGAGAACGTGAGTCGGAGGGTGCTGGTGGCGTAGCCCTGGGAGCCGATGCCTGCTCTAATACCAATTGTTGGAATTAGGGTTGCAGGAAAGCACACAAAGCTTGGAGAAGAAGGAGCAAGAATGCACACAACACAAAGTATTAGATTGTGTCAATGTACAAAAGATAAGTTAGCCCTAGAAGGATGGGCGTATATACAAGCCGGGGGAAAAAACCTCTTAAAGAGGGAAAAAGTGCCCCGGCGGTCCTAAGTGTGTTCACACACATCACTGCCTATATATATATGGCAACATCCTTAAAGGGCCCTTTGTGAGTCTATAAATCACCTAATGCTATAGTTGTTTGTGTGTCCACTTGGCAATTGTTAGTGTGTCTTTTGTGTATTGCATCTAATCCATGACCTTAGATTTTGACATGTGGCAAATCATACAGACTGATCACAATGTGTCACACATGTCATTCTTATCCATACCTATTAAGTTATATGTGGACACTTCAAAAAGGGATGATGTATGTATTGGTACGTAGATAATTACAATTTCCCACAAAATAAGTTAGTACACTTTTCTTAATCCATGATGCTAGTCAGACATTTCAACTTGTATGTTGAATAAGTTCACAAAAACAAGTAGTCCATATAATTCCATTAGTCCATTATATTAGTTTGTCTTGTATGCATATAAGATAAACTTGTATTTGTATGCATACAAATACATTTATAATGTCTAGAAACTAAAACAAAACACATATATATTTTTCAACATGTATGTACATATTAAAATTTTTAACTTTTTTGGGGTTTAGAGTATCTTCCAAGTGCTCTAAAATCTTGACTTAAGAGGTTCAAACAGAACCATTTAATGCACTTGAGATTGGGAAGAATTATTGGAGAGAAGATGTTCCCAGATGATAGTGTAGCTAATAATCAAAGATCCCCGTATCACAATTAAGCTAAGGTTCACAACACAAGAAAGTGTTATTTTGTTGGTCTTATCCAGTAGGATTAGAGGGACGAAAGAGTTTATTGAAATTATGGGAATGTAGTAAACATGGAAGAAACTACTATTGATTTGAATATACAACCCTTACCAATCGGAACATTTAACAGGCTTGTAGCCCTCAGGTACTTTAGGATGAGCTCTACCATAGAAGATCCTATCTAGGAGGAATAACCAGATGATGAAGGGTGTAGAGGGATTTTTCCACTCACCTCCTTGTTAATGGCATCACGAGGATCAGCCTTGTAACTGCACTCCTCCTATAATTGTCAACTATAGAGATCACCAATGGTTAGAGAGAGCTCCACCACCAAGGGCCTCCACCATGAAGAATATTGTTGGATTTCCCTCCTCACACTCTCTTCTCCTCTCCAAAACTCTCTCTCTCTCTCTCTCTCTCTCTCTCTCACACACACACACACACACACACATGCACACACACACACACACGCACACACACACACACACACTCTCTCTCTCTCTCTCTCACACACACACACACACACGCACACACACACACACACACACACACACACACACACACACAAGGACACACATGTAATAGAGGATGAGCAGAGGGTATAGTGATAAGAACACAAGATCTTCATGCTCGAGAAGCCTGTGTCTTTCATTACGAGCAAAAAGTCACTTATATCTAAGATTGTGTGTCCACACCTCATAAAAGAGTACCCCGACCTTCTTGAGAAAAGCATGTGTCTAGGTTATCTCCTACTTGAACATAGTACTTGAGCATGAAGCATGAAGCATGAAGCATGTTTCCTTTTTTGAGTACCCCGACCTCCTTGAGACAAGCATGTGTCTAGGTTATCTCCTACTTGAACATAATACTTGAGCATGAAGCATGTTGCCTTTTTTTGGCACCTGCTTACAATTGAATAGATGCAAATTTAACAATAAATGTCACAAAACAATGGGTGCCTAACCATAGGTTGAAGAAAGACTAAAACAAATCCAAAGTAAAACTACGAGTGAGATTCCATGGACTGGTATGATACAATAGATATAAAGATCACTAAATCGTAGAGAATGGTGAAGAGTGGATCATGTTAACCACTTTGGTTAACATAGCCCCTTCCAATAGGCAATCATGTCCCTATATCACTTACAATTGCATTTTTAGATAACATGGTCATGAAGCCTTGACATGTGAGGAAACGAGTTTGGGTGAGCAATGTGTTGGCTTGTTAGAAGACTAGTAGTGTTCCTTACTCTATGACCATGGAAATGCATGACTTTATCATAAGACTTTGTCGTAGATCTCTAATTGTTGTTGATGGAATGTGGGACCTTTGTGAGGTTGAAAAAGAGGTTGTCATGGTTGGCCCACATGCTATAGGAAACTTTGGTGAGGGTAAGGATCAAGAGGTTGAAGAAACAACACTCGTTTAAGCTTTCCATCTCGCTGCACTGAAAACCTTGAACTTTCTCTCCTCTCCACTCTTCTGTTGTAAAACAAGCTTTTCTTTTCCCTTCTTCTCTTTTCTTACCACCATGGCCTCTTCCACCCAATAATGTGAGGAGACCTAGGGAGAAGGTGGAAGAGCTTGTGCTGCATAACACAAGAGATGAGAATGGAGTTTGGGCTCCAACAAGATTCAGGGTTGGGGCTTGGGTCTACATGCAGCCAAGCTCTAAGGGACCACATCGAGTGCATCAACTGGGGAATATGCTACATCATTGGAAGGGGCGGCTACTACAAGGCTTCAAGCATACTAAGAAGGAAGGACTGGTTGCCATAGTGCAACATGTGTATACCCTTGGAGACCTATACATTCAAGGCCAACGACCAAGGTTTCCTTCAAATTGTCAGTGTAACATAAACACAGTTTTTACAACATGCTAATATTGGATTTTTTGTTTCAAATTTTCTTATGATTCTCCATTTTCTTATGTCTCTGTGGTGCAAATATTTTCCCCTCTAATTATGTTGAGGAACAACCACTACAAAGCCTCACTGGAGTTTTCTATGCTATGCATGCATCCATTAGAGAGGCAATGTTTGTATCTCAAAGTCCAAGTGATCTTGTATAGAATAATATCTTTTTCTTTTCTCACTCATATTTTGTAGATAAAAAACCAGGTTTATTTGGCAAGCTAGAAGAGATCCCTAACCCCCCTCTTAACAATCCCGAATGGCCCAAACCTGATGCTTGGACTATCTTATGCTTAAAGTTTAAGATGGTAAGTGATATCAAGACATCACTCAAGTTTTTAAAGGCATCTAGATCAGTAGGGATAAATTGGTTTTGTCCTTTACATGTTTTTGTGCACATGTTCAATTCCATGCCAATGCACCAAACAAAAATAATGTATATTTGTAAGGAGGTACGGTCTGACCTCATTCAAGGATTACTAGGAGAGGGTTGGGAGGTTAATGAGGGGTCACATCAAGGTGATGTGTACAAGTGCAAAGTAGTAGATTCTACAGTGTCTTTCAGGTTCTTGAAGGCACGCTCTATTTTGTACATGCGTCTGTATTACCAAAGATGGATGCAAAAGCACGGGACATGGATCCCACTTCAAGCCTTAGAAGAAGAAATTATGCCTATTGAGGTAGCTGTGATGATGCAAAATGGATGGATTGAGTGAGTGGCAGCAACAAGCAAGCATTGGAGCCTAGCTGACCTGCATCAACCCTTTAGCATCATGGGCTTTGACAATGTGGAAGAGTCAAGTTTCAAGTTGATGAGAAGAAAGGTATATCTGATTCCACTACATGTCTAGAGTTAACCCTTACACTTTCTGGTTATTGTGCCACTTTCTATATTTTTATAGATTGGGAAGCGTAAGGAGGGGACAACCATGGTCTCAGAATCATGGCAAATGGGGGACCTTGAATTTTCCAGCAGCAAGGTACATAGCCCTACCAACACATAGTAGGCATGTGGAAGAGCTTGAAGATGAACTGAGTATATGGGAAAATAGCCTCTGTTCTAATGCACGTGAGGGGCAAGAGTTTCAGGATTGAGGTGAAGGCAATGACAAGCTTTCAAGTCAACAAGGAGACGGAGATCAACATGAAGTAAATGTCACAAGAGGGGCAAAAAATGAAGACATTATAACAATTTTATATTAGATGACATGCTTGTAATTTTGTAGCAGGCTCTTTTTTAACTAATCTTTATTTAATTAAAATTTTAATATTTTTGTAAACTATAATTTTTTTGTCTAGCGGTCTAGTGTGAAAAGGCCAAACTTTAAATTTTAACTATAAATAGCCAAAGGTGCCTTCTTTCTCATTTTCACGCGATAGAAACCAAGCACGAGCTCACACTATCTCTTTGCATTCACATGGCTACCCACTTTGAAAACTTCTGTGAGTTCCTCTCCACCACCCCGTGGGCGGGCAAGAGCGAGCTCTTTGTCATGTTCTCTCGTGAAATTGACTTTGAAAAGTCGCTTGCCCTTGCGTCCCAACATTATGAGACGCAGATTGCATACATGGAGCAATACTTGGCCCTCCACTCCATCTCCTTTCCCCGTTGCCCCAATGATCGATGGGTGCCTGTTGAGCTGCTTAAGTACATTCAACAACATGCCCGCCCCTACATCCAGCGCCTTGAATGCTTCATCGACATCTGCATCCCCGCAGGAGCTTACTGTACCTTCAATAAGCAGGAGGTGAAGGTACAGTAAGCTCCTGCATCCCCGCAGGAGCTTACTATACCTTCAATAAGCAGGAGGTGAAGAGGTTGGGGAAGGGCAATTTAGAAACCAGGTTCCTCTCGTGGCTTGCCACTTTTGCGTTCCTCATCAACGAGAATGAGGATTCGGATGAGGAGGTAGAGATGCTTGCATTGCAGTTGGCAGGGTATTTGAGGGATGACAAGGAAGTGCACGCAGTAGGAACGAGTGCTGGTGTGTAGAAGAGCAGCTTGCATCAGAGCACTTTCCAGAGGGTGCACAATCTACAGCTGAACAGCCCACTGTAGTAAAAAGATGCGAGGCCATCTTCCCCACACCAGGAGAGCAAGGTGCTGCCAGAGCTTGAGATCAATCTCTTGAGCACCATTGTGGTGGAAGGTGAAGAATACTTATTTCTTCATGACCTTGAAAAGATAGCTGGCTTGAGAATGGATGAATGCCTGGGCATTACACGCGATGTGAGGTGGACCTTGATACGTCCAGCCTCGGTCCTCACCTAGATAGTGCTATATTAGCCCTTGGAGAATCTATCGCACGGATAGTTGCTTTGGTCAAGGAAACTGTGGTTGAGACTATGGAGCAAGCCCTAGTTCCAGAGGAGGAATTCACAACCTTACAAGACAAGCTAGAGGCTGAAAAGGATACCCTTGCTGTTGCTGGAGCAATGGAGCAGACCAAAGCATCAAAAAAGGATGAGGCTAAGTCCTCGATTGACCTCTCCGTCCCCCCCACCAGCACTTTGGCAAAAGAAGACATTGAGCAAGAGGTAATAATTGACCTTTTACAACCTAGAAACATTTGTAATTATGTATAGGAAAGTATTTTGATTTTTCCTTTGATTGCAGAGGGTGGTTGAAATTGACGCATTTGCTGCTGGGAGAGGCGGCGGCAGCAGAGACCAGCAGGCCAAGGTCCATGGACATGATGCTGCGTTAGCGCATTATCTTGGTCGACTTCCTGTGGATGGCATCACCATTATCCATAGGGACTACACCCCTCAATCTGCCTTCACTCTCTTCTTTTTGAAAGCCCTCTCTAAGGTGCTCTGTGTAGCCTCTATGGCGCACAGAGCACCAAATGTATAGTTCTAATTAAAAAATCCCTTGCCTTCAATGTTTTTGGTTCTAGATTTAGGGGTAAGCTTCTTGCTCGTATAGCTATAGCGAAAAGCATAGGCATAGAGGATCCTTAAGAAATAGCCCAATCACTCCTTGAGCACACTTTGCCCAATAACAAGAGAAGGAAGCTCAATATTGTAAGAAAGCTTTTGTAAAGATGATGTATCATTTCTTATTATGAATACAATACAATTTTTGCAAACTTATTTTTATCAAGTATATCATTGTTTTTTTATTTTGTACCATCAATGTTTTTGTGAATGCATCAGAAATGACCCTGGGAGCCTGGCGGAGTAGTGCCAGAACAGTGCGAATTTTGAGCCTGCACCGCTGCTGTAGAGCTCAAATTCGCACTGTTTTGGCACAGCTTCCCCAGGCCTTCAGGAGCAATTCTGATGCATTGGATGACAAATAATGTATTTTTACACATGATTAAAGGTATTTTTATCTTGTAAATTACTGCTTCTCATAATTAATATACTCAACTTGATTATAAATGCATCAAAAATGATTATACTCAACTTGATTATAAATGCATCAAAAATGATTCTGATGAGTGATTGGGGGAGCAGTGCCAGAATAGTACGAATTTTGAGCCTACAACACCGCTGCTGTAGAGCTCAAATTTGCATTGTTCTGGCATAGCTTCCCAAGCTCTCCAAGAGCAATTTTGATGCATTGGATGACAAATATGTTGAGATATCGAGCTCATCTAGTGAGGCGGTGGACATTGATGACCCGCATGGGGGATAGGCTCCACACTTACACCACTGGCATGGTTGGTGAGATCATGGGTGATATGCGGCCAGTGGGATGACACGCTGTGTGATAGCCATTCTAGAGACTGGCATAGTTATAGCGCTAGTTCATTTAGTTGGGTTCATACTATAGAGAACCCTACTATGTATTTGGTTGAGTACCATTTCATATGGTGTGTACTCTTATCTTTGTATATGGTGTGTTGAGTGTTGAGTGAAGAAGAAGAAGATTTTCAGCCTCTCACCTTGTGTGTTCTCTTTTAGGGTTTTGTGAGTGTGTGTGTGCTTGCAAGAGCTCAAGCTCTCTTCTCTCTTGCATCTTTTCAAAATAATGTATTTTTATACATGATTAAAGGTATTTTTATTTTATAAATTATTGTTTTTATAATTAATGTCCTCAACTTCATTTTAAATGCATCAGAAATGATCGTGAGTGGCTGGGAGAGCAATGCCAGAATAGTGCGAATTTTAAGCCTGCACCGCCGCCGCTGCATAGCCTAAATTCGCACTGTTCTGGCATAGCTTTCCCAGTCCTCCAGGAGCAATTTTGATGCATTGGATGACAAACAATGTAATTTTACACATGATTAAAGCTATCACAATTAGTGTACTCAACTTTATTTATAAATGCATTAGAAATGATCCTGAGTGGCTAGGGGAGCAGTGCTAGAACAGTGCGAATTTTGAGCCTGCATCACCATTGCATAGCATAAATTCACACTGTTCTGGCATAAGTTTCCCCAGTCCTCCAGGAGCAATTCTCATGCATTGGATGACAAACAATGTAATTTTACACATGATTAAAGCTATTTTTATCTGATAAACTATTGTTTCTCACAATTAGTGTACTCAACTTCATTATAAATGCATCAGAAATGATCCTGAGTGGATGGAGAAGCAGTGCTAGAACAGTGCGAATTTGGAGCCTGCACCGCTCCGTTGCATAGCCTAAATTTGCACTGTTCTGGCATAGCTTCCTCAGTCCTCCAGCAGAAATTCTGATGCATTGGATGATAAATAATGTAATTTTACACATGATTAAAGCTGTTTTTATCTTATAAACTATTGTTTCTCACAATTACTGCTGTACTCATCTTTATTATAAATGCATCAAAAATGATCTTGAGTGGCTGGGGGAGTAGTGCCAGAACAGTGCGAATTTTGAGCCTGCACTCGCTGCAGAGCCTAAATTCGCACTGTTCTGGCATAGCTTCCCTAGTCCTCCAGGAGCAATTTTGATGCATTGGATGACAAACAATATAATTTTACACATGATTAAAGTTGTTTTTATCTTATAAACTATTATTTCTTACAATTAATGTACTCATCAACTTTATAATAAATGCATCAGAAATGATCCTGAGTGGCTGGGGGAGCAGTGTCGGAACAGTGCGAATTTTGAGCCTGCACTGTCAATGCAAAGCCTAAATTCGCATTGTTCTGGCACAGCTTCCTAGGAGCAATTCTTATGCATTGGATGATAAACACTATATTTTTACACATAATTAAAGGTGTTTTTATCTTATAAACTAATATTTCTCACAATTAGTGTGCTCAACTTCATTATAAATGCATCAGAAATGATCCTGAGTGGCTGGGGGAGCAGTGCCAGAACAGTGCGAATTTTTAGCCTGCACCACTGCAGAGCCTAAATTCGCACTTTCTGGCATAGCTTCCCCAGTCCTCCAGGAGTAATTCTGATGCATTAGATGATAAATACTATATTTTTACACATGATTTAAGATATTTTTATCTTATAAAAAATTGCTATTTCTCACAATTATTGTGCTCAACTTCATTATAAATGCATCATAAATGATCATGAGTGGCTGGGGGAGCAGTGCCAGAACAATGCGAATTTTGAGCCTGCACCGCCGTTGTAGAGCCTAAATTTGCACTGTTCTGGCATAGCTTCCCCAGTCCTCCAGGAGCAATTCTGATGCATTAGATGATAAATACTATATTTTTACGCATGATTTAAGATGTTTTTATTTTATAAACTGCTATTTTTGATAATTAGTGTGCTCAACTTCATTATAAATGCTCAACTTCATTTATAAATGCATCAAAAATGATTTTGAGTGGCTCAACTTCATTATAAATGATCAACTTCATTAAATGCATCAGAAATGATTCTGAGTTGCTCAACTTCATTATAAATGCATCAGAACTGATTCTGAGTGGTTGGGGGAGCAGTGCCAGAATAGTAAGAATTTTGAGCCTACACCGCCATTGTAGAGCCTAAATTCGCACTATTCTAGCATAGCTTCCCCAGTCCCCCAGGAGCAATTCTGATGTATTGCATGATAAACACTATATTTTTACACATGATTAAAGGTATTTTTATCTTATAAACTACTGTTTCTCACAATTAGTGTGCTCAACTTCATTATAAATGCATCAGAAATGATTCTGAGTGGCTAGGAGTGAAGTGCCACAACAGTGCGAATTTTGAGCCTACATCACCTTTTTTGCACAGGCCAAATTCGCACTGTTCTGGCACAGCTTCCTCAGCCCTCCAAGAGTATTTCTGATGCCTTGGGTGACAAACTGGCACATGATAGACACTCCATGTTAAACAAACATGATGGCACCAAGACATTGTAAGAGAAACTTAAAATTTTAATCATTAAAAGGTTACAAATGAAAGCCAGATAGGCTTGTTACAAAGGGGGGTTTGAAACAAAAGAGTTGCTTCAAAAAAAAGGTTAACATCTAAGATCTCTAGATCGTGTCTCGCTTGCCTCGAATGCGCCGAGCTAGTTGCATGTCCTTGTTGGCAGATATGGTAATCCTCTTTGCATGTATTGCAAGGAGGTTGGTGTCTTCAAGAAACCCAACAAGGTAAAGCCTCGGAGACTTCTTGCAATGCTTCAAGGGCAATCCCCTGCACACGGAACTCTGTTCTATATCGTTGGAGAATCTCCTTCACTGTGCGAGCAAAAGGGGCTCTTCTTATGAGCAACTCAGTGTTCCTCTGATAAAACTTGATTTCTTGTAGAGCCCTCTGCCCTTGGCGCATCCTTCTCCTTGGAGCTCTCTGTGTTGTGTTAGTGCGTTGGCGAGGTTGGGACTTCCTTGGCTTGAAGAGCTTGACCTTTCTACGCTTGCACGCACTTGCAGGAACTTCCTCTTGGTCTCTCTCAGTCTGAATCCTCCTCCTCTTGTTGCTATGGTACCTGTGTATCAAGTTCCTCCCGAGTAGGTAGGGGACCCTATCCTGGTAGTAGGGTCTTGCCACCTATGGTGCTGCGCAATGTAGGAATGTTTTCACCAACCCAGTCGAACTACTCATCATTGGCCTCTTTGTCTTGATCTCTGGGGTGGCTGCATTGTAGGGTCTTCTTCACATGCTTCCTCCCACTAGAAGGGCCTGCATGTGTGTGCACTGGTGTTGCTGTGGGAGGAGGGTTGGTGGACTCTGGTGATCCCATTGGGTGTGTCCTAGAATCCAAGGGGTCACTCTCTTTTGTGGTGTCGCCAGTATGTGGTTGTTGGGTGCCTTGCACTGTGTTTTGTGAAGGCATGGTAACACGTGCGGTGTTCTTAGTGTGTGCCATATCCATGTACGACTATGCTAACATGGTGATGTGCTGGTGTACTTACGTGGGTGTCTACGTAGATCTTGAGCTCAAGCTCTCTAAAAAAGTGAAATGAAAATGAAATGAGAGAAGGAACTATTAATAGTTTTTTTAAGGGAAAAAAAAACCTAACTAAACTTATTTTCTTAGCCTTATCACATCTAGATTTATGCTGGTGCATGCACAACCCAACGCCTCCCTTGTCTCCTCATTCGTGCACGCCAAGCACCATGCCTATGGGGAGCATTGGTCTGTAACCATTCAAGCCGAGCATGACTTTTTGCAGCCTTGCATGCCTCTTGCGCAAGCTTAGATTGTTGGGCCCGCTCCCTAACCAATATCCTTCCAAAGGTTGTGCGATAAAACCAATTAAACATCTCTTGTAGATAGTTTGTACGTGTTCCTCCTACAGAAGCTCCACCTCCATGTCTTGTATTTTTGAAATAAACCCCTCTTGCTTTATAATGTGATTTCTCCATCCCTTGGGTACTCCACATGTCGAGCGATCCATACTTGTTCATGAAATATGCACCATGCGCATAAACTATGTGCTATACACATGACAATAGAATTTAATTAGAAAAAGTCAAGGTTAAAATACCAGTTTATTTTTTTACTGTATAACTTACCACATAGTGTGTTACTAGCACATAGCACACTTTTGGTGAATTCTATGATATGTTGTTAAAATGATGCTCGTTCTTGGGCAGTTGTGCTACTTTGATTCATAATGCGAACCATGTTATTGAAATTTATCCAAAGCTATTTGCGCATAGGTCTCTCTAGAGTCCCCAAGTCTTCTTTGAATTCTCTATGTTTGCTGGCTTCTCCAAAAATCTCCTTGCCTTTGATCCAGTCATGGAGACCTTTTTAGCAACCTCGTATGACATACCAGAGGCCTTCTTATTCACTCCAATTTTCACGTTTTTGCCATGGCAGCCCAGAGAATTCAGAAGATGCTCTAATTTACCAAGGGCTACAACTTTCCTCTCTTGTGTAGGCATTGTGAATGCATAATCGATATGGCACTTAAGCAATCGATCAAAGATTCTCATGAATGCATGAAGTGTGCAAAAGTGAATATTCTTTAGTGAAAAATTAATGATGGGGCTCCAATTTGAATTCCTGTTTGGTTCTCCTAGCATATCACGAGACATGACACCTTCCACCCATCTTGCATTTGGTTGTTCCTCATCTTCATCACATCAGTTGACTCGGTTGGATCTACTGCATCTTCTTGTTGCTTCTTCCCTTTCTTGGGACCTTTTGAGGCATCCTTCCCAACAGAACCTTTTGTATACCTTTTCCATTTGTCTTTTTCTACCTAGGAATATCAATCTGAGCATTGCAGTATGGACAAGGCCATCTTGATGTCGCGCCTTGAGCACAACCCATCATGCATTTAATTGTCTTCAAATCTCTCCCAAGATGCCAATCCACCTTGAACTTTCCTATGTTTTCTACATCTAAAAGTTGACCATCAATTTGCTTTTTGATTACATCTGTTATCCAGGGAGTCCTTTCAAACATCCATGTCAATACCTCATGTGTCTCCTTCGGCACCTCGAATGCACCAAGCCACCAGAGACCTCTTTCTCAGATTGCACACTAAAACTTGGTTTGGTAGTCTTTTCCCATGCACAAATCATGGCCTCATTCATGAGTGTAATGCTCATATATTCTAGCTTCCGACCTTTCACAATTTGGCACTCATCTAGCTTGAGCACAAATGAAAGTGTGCTCCCTAAAACTGCAAATAAACGATACTTTACAATATTCAAAACAAAATAATCGTCTTCATTTTCTACTAAAAAACATGAATAGTAGCAATTGCAAGTTCTCACCTCTGGTGAAAGACCATAGAACTTCACCATAGCTTGTTGTAGTCTCTCAATATGAACAAAGATGTTATTGTAAACATCATAGTGAAATTCTATACTTGTTGTCTTGATTTTCTTTCTGCTCAACCCTGTGTCTAATGTTAGTCTGTCCTCAATGTGATAAAACTATCCTATGGCTCGATGCACATCGTCATTATTGATACGCTTGACATTGTGAATCACCTTGAGTGAGAAATAAAGTGTCCAGTGATTCCTTGTCTTAGAAATGCATCTTTTACAACCTGATGGATTGCTTGGTACCCTTTCATGCTGATTCCAGTCGCATCACAAGCATGTTGAATTAATGAAGAATCGATGGTGGAGGTGGTAATCTCGCTCACTACATTGCTAACAACAGCTTGGCGTATTTTAGGATGATGAGGGTCAGTAATAATTGAGAGAATATCCTTGGTATTCAAAATGGCCTTGACCAAATCCTTCCATCCCTCTTCATTAGAACCACACACCTCTTGTTGCAAAAAATTCCTGGGGCAGAACACAAATCATGACTATTTTGTTTAAATTACTAAGTGCATAATTAAAGTTTATGTTACTTTGTTGTACGAATCCTTTTTTTCCGTGCTCCACCTTTAAACGCAAGAGATTCTATACCAGCCAATGTCTTTTTGCGTTCACGAGCACCATTTGGCGTTGCTTTGAGTTGTTTGATAAGTTCCTCTAGCCTTTGAATCTTGGCATCCTTCTCCACATTCTCTGCAAGGATCTCTTTCATTTTATCTTATGATGTTTTAAGTCCTTATTGACATTGTAAAAGGCTGAATTATGATGCTTGCAATTGAGATTGGAGAATATGGGTTTGCCAAGCTCCACTTGTTGTAGTCAATCTTCTGCACAGTGTATCCTAACAAGCCAAGCTCTCCTTCAGCAATAAAAGATGATAAATTACGAAAAAAAGGGTTTGCTCTTAATGGAGGGTCAAGTGGATAGAGATGCCCATCAACCCAAAGATCTACATTTTTCTCCTTAGCTATCCTACGAGCTTGGACAGATTGTGCATCAGAGTAGGATGAGTATTTTTAGAGCTGCCATACTCTTCAGGAATACGAATGTGTAAATTAACCTTCCGTTTTTTAGCTTCACAAGGGGCTATACACACAACTTGCAAAGGCTCCATAGCTAAGTAGAGGAAGAAGCTAAAGCAGAGATAGAGAGAGAGAGAGAGAGAGAGAGAGAGAGAGAGAGAGAGAGAGAGAGAGAGAGAGAGAGAGAGAGAGACTGTTAAAACTTTGCTATTGCAGGTTTAACACAAATCCGCTTTTCTAAGTAGAAAATGATCTTTTTGATATACAAATATACTAACATGGAGTTTTTCATCAATAAATTACATTTATGAAAAAAAAAATAAAAAATAATAATTTTTGGGGTCCCCACAATTTTGGGATTTGATAGTTAGTTATGTTTATGGGGTTGTGGGGACCTGACACTTAGTTATGGATGTACAGGCTTCTAACAGGCTTCTGACGTGACCCTTGAATTACAAGCTTTTGGACGAAAAATTTTATTTTCATCATACATATTGGTTGGGTGGTGTTTGTTCCACCTCAAAATGTAAAAAAATAAAAAATAAAAAATTTTCACTTTTTGGGGCCCACCTAAATGCGAGAATGTTTTGCTGATGTGGAAGGGAGATATGGTGGGAGTTAATGAGAAAGGAGATTTCAAACTGACAAGAAAGATTCAATTTATAGAGAGTGAAGATAAAAAATTCAAAAAGTATGAGAAAAGTCAAAAAGTAAGAGAGAGAGGATAAAGAAAGATCGAAAGAAGAGAACAAATAGAAGGATGCGGGGGGTACTCTCACTAATGCAGCGGAGTCACAAAGACTCGCGGAAGAGGTGGCCACCAAAATCCGAACTTACCAGGAGGCACACTGAAGGAGAATATCCTAACTCATATAACATAGGAACCCCAGCAACATCTCACTCCCCTAGCCAACCCTGCCCAAATGATATTTACTGACTTATCTCCTCTCAAGGATTCCAGTCTAACAGACACACCCATAGAAAGAGTTCCAGAGGCAGCAACACTCGTACAAGCTGAAGAAACAAGAGAAGAAGAGGCAGCACCAACCCAAGTACAAGAACCTGAGAGGCCCGTGGGAGCCATCAAATGACAAAGAACTCCAGAGCCGTCAAGTCCAAGGAAGAGGAGGAGATTGGAAGAAGATGAGGAGGGACTACCACAGCTTGCCTCCCTGCAAAACATCGATTACCAACAGTTCTTGCTGCAGGAGACTATAGAGGGACTTGACGAGCTACTTAAACAACCACCAACTAGGCTGGAGACAGGAATAGGAGTTGACTTAGTGTTGGATATTTAGAGGGATCACCTTATGCACCCTTGCCTTTTGGATCACTAGAAGTTCCTTGATCCCTCTGAGAGCTTTGTTTGATTGGCTACTCAATAGGATCACTTGGTCTAGCTTGTCCACCTCCTTTGCAGGGTTCTCGCCTATGCCGAATTTATCATCATCTTTATTGAGATATCAAGCTCAACTAGTGCTACGGCGGACATTGATGACCCGCCTAGGTGATAGCTTTCACACTTATGCCACTGGCATGGTTGGTGGGATTATGGTTGATATGCCGCCAATGGATGATAGGCTGTGTGGTGACAACCACTTTGGAGTATTAGAGTTATGGCATAGTTATAAAACCAGCTCATATAGTCGGGTTCACACTATAGACCAACCTTTGTATGTTGTAGGAGAGTACTTTCCCTTTATGTATTTACTCTTATCTTTTAGTTATAGGGTTGTAGAGAAGAGAAGAAGATAGAAAAAAACTCAGTCATCCATCTCTCTTATGTCTTGCTCTCTTGTGTGTGTGTGTGTTTTGTAGGCCACCATAATCCAGCTTGAAATATTTTCTGGCCTATTACTTCTCTAGAAAAATGGCCACCACTTACACCTTGGTGTGCTTCCATTAATACGGCTTGTTGCTTATGTGCTTGTACACATCGGCGTATTATTTGATCAATGCCCATTTTGTATAATTGGCCCGCACTTACCAAATTTTTTTTATACCATGGAGAGCTAAATGCTTCTGATGATCTCTAGTCATATCTTCTAGAAAATTTCCTTCTGTTAAGAACATAAGCGTTTCGTCATACCAATCTGGAGCTACTGCAATCCGGAACAAATTCGCATACGATAATTGATCTCATACACCTTCTGGAGCTTCTCCAATGTCAATGTGGGATAGAAAATCAGTACTGCATGTTGATTGCCTGGTGTATGATGAATAGTGAATTCAAACTCTTGCAATATCAGCATCCATTTGGCTAGTTTGCCTGATAAATTAGGTTTAGTGACCAAAAACACCTGAGCCTGATGATCCACATGAAAAGTAAACTTGTTGCCCATAAGATAATGTCGGAACTTCTTCACTAAATAAATCATTCCGAGTTCTCGGTCCATAGTAGAATAATTCTTTTAAGCTCTGGGCAACATCTGGTTGGCATAAAAAACAATGGACCGAGTGCTTCTCGGTCCATAGTAGAATAATTCTTTTAAGCTTTGGACAACATCCAACTGGCATGGTAAATTGGTGCATCAGTAGATTCTTGCATAACTACACTTCCAATTGCCACATCTAAACCATCAACAAAGACATGGAATGGTCTATACCAATCTAGTGGTTGAACAATTGGAGCGACTACCAACATCAATTGTAAATATCGAAAAGCTTGCTGATAGGTATCCGCCATACATACGGAGCATTTTCCTTCATAAGAAGATACATCAGATAAGCCACATTTCAAGAGTTTATCAATTTCTTCCTTAACTTGCTTTGCATAATTAGGGTTCATTCTGTACCGTTGTTGGTTGATTGGAATGGTATCCTCCTTAAGATTAATATGATGTTGATAAAAATGAGGATCAACTCCCTTCATATTTTATAACTCCAAGCAAATACATCCACATATGATTTCAATAATTTCTTGAGATTTTGTTTAAACTCTGCATCAAGCTTACTCCTGATCCAAACCATCTTTGGATCCTTTGCATCACCCAAATTCATGTCCTCGAGATCATCTATTGTGACCCATCGGATATGTTTCATGTCTCTCTCATGATTTTCTTCTTCCTAGATGAGAGCTTGAACTTCCTCTGGTAGACCCGCGTCATCCAAGATGGTGCTCTAGGATGTTGGGGACTTAAACATATCCATAGTCAGCGGACTATAATGGGAAACAATTTTCATCCACTTCAAAGGGCGACACTAAATCTGGATTTTGGTTAAGGATTTCTTCCTCTTCATCCGCCATCAATTCCTTCCAACGAGTTCAATCCTTTAGCACAAATTGGGTAGATAGATTGTTGTAACATATCACAGGACAACACTTGTACACAGACTTGCTTCTTCCGGTTCTAGATTGTAATCTGATTAGTTGCTCTTTGCTTGTCTCAGCCATGGCCTTCCCAAAAGCATGGGATAGGATCCGACAACTCCTTCCATTTTCAACACAATGAAAGCTATTGGGAAATCACATCCTACTATTTGGATTTAGGATTAACCCAAGCAGCCTCACTCTACCCTGATCTGCTATTCGGATGAGAAATGGAGCCAATTCCAAGTCTTGCTCCAAGATCCCCAGTTCTCAGTGGATTTTATCCATGATAATATTTACTCTAGATCCGCAGTTCTCAGTGGATTTTATCCCCAGTTCTCAGTGGATTTTATCCATGATAATATTTACTCTAGATCCGCCATCAAGAACCACACCTTCGATAGTCATCTCATGTATCTAAATTGTTACTTTTGGAACTAGCTCATCCTAATCCACAGCTGGTTGGACTTTGAAAATGGATTGATCCTCTTTGTCTTCCTGAATATGGACCATTGTGGTTGGAACCTCAGTAAGGTAGTCTTCTCCCACAAGCTTCTAGATTAATTGTGTACGGTAACCGGGTACTAGACACAATAGCTAATATTCCACACATCTTCCCAGAGGTTGTACTCAAAAGCTGCTATCTTTCCACATCCCAATTATTTTTTCTTTCTAGACTGCCAGATAGTATCATTTTGCTTGACTAACTTATCTTCACCGGGGTTTGTTTCCCCATTTGATCAAAGCTTTCCGCTTCATGTGACTTGTATATAACTTCACAGCTCTTTGGCGAAGTATATACAAGTCACAGGAAGCTTTCCGCTTCTTGTAACTTGTATATAACTTCATGCCTCTTTTGTGGAGTATGGTCCAATTGGACATCTTTCCTGCATCTTGTGTAGACTGGCACTTTTCGGCCTCCTTTGTTTCACGCATCCAGTGCATACTAGTGCCAGTGCATACTGGCACTTTCTAGTCTCCTTTGTTTCACGCATCCAGTGCATACTGGCACTTTTCAACCTCCTTCGTTTCACGCATCCCAGTGCGTACTGGCACTTTTCAACCTCCTTCGTTTCACGCATCCAGTGCGTACTGGCACTTTTCGGCCTCCTTTGTCTATTGTAAGTTCCTCTCGGATGTCAGATTCTTCCCACGCCATCTGCAACTGCTTCTTACTTTGACCTTCATCGGGCTTCCTAGAAGACGGAACGACAAGCGTACTTGCCTTACAATGTGTTACTGACTACAAAGTGGGACTTGCCATAGGGATCTGGGAAGGAACCTGCTGATTGCTCTAGACCCCGCCCCTTGTGCTTCTTACACAAACTTGGCAACCTGGTCCTAGAAATTCGTTTGGTCTACCCAATCCGTGGGTTTGTCCTTTGCCCTTAGCAAATCATGCTTTTCTTTTGACATTGGCTCATGTGAACGTGTCATTATTAGTACATCTATTGGTGGACTGTCTCCCACTAGAAGAGGCTCAATCTAGACCATATTAATTGCCAGAGCTTGAGTAGTAGACCCCTTTGCCTGATTTTGTTGTAACTCCCCTTGATGGCGCTTCCAGATTGGACATTCAGACTTCCGTGACATGGGACTTTACAATAGTAACACTAAAAAGTGCCTCTGGGTACACCTCCGAATATGGTGGGCCCATAAGGACGATACGATGATGCACTAACATTCATTGGATAAACGGGTTCCACTTGTTGGATGGAAACATTAGGTTGCCTTGGACCTGTAGCTCATGGTAGCGAGAACGGACGATGAACACGACTATTGTATCGGAAAGCTTCTGTGCTGTGTGTATTGGTCATTCTCCCTTCCTTAGAGCACTTGTTGGCACACCAAACTCCAGGACAAAATCCAGATCCAGTCCCTCCCACACTTCCTTCGGTGAACTTTGCCAATATGGCCCAACAATCGTTTATCGAGTTCCTTATCCGACTTCTGGCTCTGCTTCTTCCGATTCTGGTGCTTGAAATCTACATCCGAATGCAAATCTGGGTCTGCGTATAAAGTCTCCTCTGCTTCCTAGTCATCATCTTGAGGAATCCAAGTTGTGCTTATGCTTTCCCTTCTTAGAAGTGCAACTCGTCAAATTGTGCTCATCAGCACGTCGGGCGGCTTCCACCAATGCATCAAAGCCCCCAATCGTAAGATCTACCAAAGAGACAGCTAGCTTCTTGCACAATCCAGGAGTAAACCATTCCCCTATCAAATAAATTTGGTCATATGGACGTGATTGTTTCCACAAACAAAATGATTTGAGAGGGGGTAGAGCACAACATGGTGGACATTATGCACAATATGGTGGAAATTATGCAAATGATAGAAATTTTGTATTAAGCAGTAATGATGGCAGCGCAAATCACTTGTTTGCCATGAAACATGCTATGGGATCTATGATGACAAATGGTGAAAGTGATGACACTTGGTATATGGACTGTGGAGTATCAAACCATATGACTTGTCATGGCGAATGGTTTGAGCATATGAAGCCTATGGATGTGAAAGGCTATGTGGAGACAGGAGATGATACCCAACATGCTATCACACATGTTGGAAGTGTACCATTGGTTATGCACAATGGTGAAACAAAGTCTATGGCAGATGTCTTGTATGTGCCTTCTATTACAAAAAGTTTGGTTAAATGGTCGAACAGGGTTTACAGGTTCGTTTCAATGAGCATGGTTGCTTCCTTGAGGATTTCAAAAATGGATGTAGAGTCATTGCCAAAGACAAGAAAGAAGGCAGGTTATTTAAGTTGGATGTTGGGATTCCTGAGTTGAAATCAGCCATGTTCTCTAAAAGCTGAAATGTGGTACAAGACATTAACATGTGGCATAAAAGGATTGGACATGTGAACATACAAAGGTTAAAGAACATGCAGGCAAGAGGCATTGTTAGTGGGCTGCCTAGATTCAAGTATGATGGGAATATGCATGTCTGTGATGCTTTGCCAGTTTGGAAAGCAAGCAAGGTTGCCATTTCCTAAAAAAGGCAATATGAGTAGTAGGCCACTTGAGATAGTTCATAGCGATGTATGGGGTCTTGCACAAAACCCATCCATTAAAGGCAACTTGTATTATGTGACATTCATTGATGATTTCAGTAGAATGACTTAGATTTACTTTCTCAGAGAGAAAAGTGAAGTGTTGGGAAAGTTTATGGACTTCAAAGCTTATGTAGAGAAGCAATATGGCTCTTGGATAAAATGTTTGAGGACAGATGGAGGTGGTGAATACACCTCACATGCTTTTGAGAATTTCTTGAGAAAGCATGGCATAAGAAGGCAGTTAACTTGCACGTACACACCTTAGCAAAATGGTGTTGCTGAGAGAAAGAATAGTCATTTGTGATGTGGCCCCCAGGGCGATGCTCAATGAAAAGAGAAGAGCATGCAAGACTATTATTGGGCAGAAGCGTGTGCCACAGCGGTGTATGTACTTAATAAGACACCCACAGTAGCCATACATGGAAGTACGCCACCAGAGATGCGGCTTACAGGTTTTAGGCCAGACATTGGACACCTCAAAGTTGGATCCTAAGGCAGAAAAGTGCATTTTTGTTGGGTATGCACAGGATCGCAAGGCATATAAATATTACAATCCACATACTAGGCAAGTGGTCATCTCATGAGATGTGGTGTTTGATGAACTTGCTAGTTGGTACAAGGCAAAGGATGAGGGTGTCATTGATTCCATTGATGCTGATGTGCATGTGAACTTGCTACAAGCAAGTTCTATTTCTATGTCTGGGGGGCCAGCAGAGTCTGAGAGTAGCACTATACGTCCATGGTCAGGACGCTTGAGGCATGAGAGTGTGAGCAATGGGAGTAGTGCTGTGGATAAAAGGAAAAAGAAGGTTAAAGGAATTGGCATTACAGGTTATGAGTCATCAGGTTCAGAAAGTTTGGATGAGGAACTTGGCATACCAGTTTTACGCACACCAGGTGCAAGGCAGGATAGATATGTGCCTCCACATGCTAGAGTGATAGGTGTTCAGAGTGACCCGCATTCATTGCGAAGATCCCAAAGGGTAAGGTATCTAGTTGACAGGTTGACATATCATGACTTTGCTATACATTACGCATATATGACCTCTTTGGTAAAGCATGTGGAACCTACATGCTATACAGAAGCTATTGGGAAGCATGTATGGGAGAAGGCAATGGATGTTGAGATGGATGCATTGGTTCTTAATGAAACATGGGATTTGGTTGCCTTACCCACAAGGAAAAAATATCATTGGTTGCAAATGGGTTTACAAGGTGAAATGCAAGTTATATGGTTCCATTGAGTGCCATAAAGCGCGATTGGTAGCTAAGGGTTATGCACAAACCCAAGGCTTGGACTATGATGAAACATTTAGTCCAGTTGCAAAGATGGGAACAGTGAGAGCAGTCATTGCTATGGCTGCAGCAAATGGTTGGGAAATGCATCAAATGGATGTGAAAAATGCATTTCTAAATGGTGATCTACAAGAGGAAGTTTATATGGCACAGCCAGAAGGATATGTACACCCGAGGTATCCCACTCATGTATGCAGATTAAAGAAAGCATTATATGGCTTGAAGCAAGCACCTCGTGCTTGGAGTGATAGGATAAGCCGATATCTTATCTCCCTTGAATTTTAGGTTTCTTCAGCAGATTCTTCACTCTATGTGAAGAAAACAGATCATGGGATTGTCTTGCTTTTCATCTATGTGGATGACTTGATGGTCTCACAGGAGATCATGCTACAGATGTTATGCATGTTAAAAAGGCATTGAGTGGGCAGTTTGACATGAAAGACTTGGGTGAATTGAAATATTTTCTTGGGATTGAAGTGATCAAAGACCATGCAGGGACATGGTTAGTGCAACGCCAATATGCATTGGATATGTTGGCAAAATATGGGATGACAGGGTGTAAGCCAATGAGTACACCTTTGGAGCAGAACGTGAAGCTATGGGCTGATTTTGGTGAAGAGTTGGATGATCCATCTATGTATAGAAAGATGGTTGGCAGTCTTATTTACATGACTATCACACGCCCGGATCTCGATTACGCTGTGGGGCTAGTAAGCCAATTTATGCAGAGCCCTAGAAAACCTCATTTGGATGCGGTGAGACGCATTATGTGATATGTAAAGACCACTGCACATTATGGTCTTCTTTATGAGCATGGTAAAGGCTTGGATGTACATGGCTACAAAGATGTAGATTAGGCAGGTAGCTCGTATGACATGAGGTCTACTAGTGGTTATGCCTTTACATTTGGAAGTGCAGTGGTGAGTTGGAGTAGCAAGAAGCAACCTACTATTGCTTTATCTAGTACAGAGGCTGAATACAGGGGTACAGCCATTGCTACATGTGAAGGAGTATGGTTAAAGAGTCTCTTGGCTGATTTGGGTGAGCATATTGATGGTGGCAAGGTTGTCATTCATTGTGACAACATGAGCAGCATACAGTTGGCCAAGCATCTAGTTTTTCATGCACGGACCAAACACATAGAGGTCCACTATCATTTTATCAGAGAGAAAGTGTTGGATGGTACAGTGGATTTGCAGTATGTGAAGACTGAAGAGCAGGTGGCCGACATCTTTACAAAGCCACTTAGCAGGGAGAAGTTTGAGTACTTCCGTGCTATGTTGGGAGTACATGGAATGAGCTTGAGGGGGAGTGTTGAGAGCTTTGATAGCCCAAGTTCATCTACATCTCATCTATGGTAGTACATCTCATGAGCTTGAGAGGGGCTGTTGAGATTCAAGCTCGATGTCAGCTTGTGCCAGTTGCACTATGTGCTGGCATGTTAGCTAGTAACATGTGTGAAACATAAATGACCACGCCCAGCTGGTCATAGTGTGTGGACATTAGCTAGGGTTAGCAGTTTGTGGACACAACAGTGTATGTGTTGTAGATTATGGATTATGGCTTTATGCATTGTGTGAGAAGGGAGATGGCTTCCCTCTATGGTTAGGGTTTGCAATATACATTAGGGTTTGCTCCTGTGTGTGTGTCTCCTCTCCCTCTACCTGTTTTTCATCACCTTAGCCATCATTACATTAGGACTAGGAGATATAGTTTCATCCATCATATTGCATAGAAAGAAAACTCAAAAGAAGCATGGGATGAACTAGAAAAGTTGTTTGGTGCCAAACAAAAGAACTCTAAAATTAGTTTGAAAATTGAGGTTTTTGGATGGACCCCTAGTGTGTGGTGGATATCATGGAAGCCTGAGCGGTGGCCCCAGTTCCTTCTTCGATGGGACTACTTTACTTCTTGTTTGATCAAGGCTTGGGGCCACCTCAAGCTAGCTATCACCAAGTTACTCCCATCCTTGGAGAGACTTTGTGAGCCCCTGATTTGGAGCCCCTTCTTTACGATGTTGAGTGGTCACCCCATGGGCACTCACTCTCACATTATATGGGGGCTCGTAAGCACTAACCCCATTTAGTCATTGGTGGGAGAGTGGATCTGATGGGGGTCTCGCACTCATTTTCTTAGTTGGTCCCTATGGTTGAATGACCCTCTCCCCCTTGTGAGGACTCTTGTGAGGACTCTTGGCCTTCATGATTATTAGTGGCACATAGACCCTCCTCAAATATTCCTAGCACCAATGACTATGGGAGAACTTCGACCTCTGACTCATGTAGGTGAGTGGGAGTGGCAGGACCCCTTCGGCCGGACAACCCAACCACCCCCCTTTTTTCATTACTCGATGAAGGATCCAAAAAATTATGCGATTAATGGTGCCCTAGTATAACGGCAGTGGCAAACCACTGGGCATCCCAAGGATCTAGATTCATGAGATTAATGGCACCTCAATCAGACCATTGGGTATCCCAAGGAATCTCTTCCCGCTTCCACAAGGTCTAAATCTTCCTCTAGAAGTTAGTCCATCACAACCTACTATCGGCACCACTTGGTTGATTGGAGGGCGGTTGACGTAGTGCATGCAATTGCAGCCACCCCACAAAGTTGTAGGCACTGCCTTTCGGACTATTCCAAAGTAGAACATGCCGGGCAAAGGATCTTTTGCCTTTACACCTTGATGCAGACCGCCATGCACTATCATTCAGGGGTAGTAGAGCCGGTTCTTGAATAACATTCATTGCTCGATCTCATGGGGGGAAAAATATAGTTGACGAGCAAGAATTAATGGACATTTTTGTTCATAAGCACAAAACTAATGTGAAGTGACCTCACAAGAAATTAGGATTAAGTGTGCTAAGAGCTGGTGTGGATTCAAACATAAGATCACATTGAGAGAGTGCACCATTTCAAATCATGGCATTTGTAAAGCTAGAAGATGGCTTATCATTGTTGCTAGGGATCTCTGCTGAGCCATTAAATTGACAGAAGTATAGCTCCTCCAACATGCATGAGTTTGCATTGCATTGGTACAACTACATTATAGTTCAGTTTTAGCAAATAGGAGTACCTCTTTCAAAGTTGATGCACACCCGTGCCTCGAATGCTTTGTTGCGATCTCACTCTCAAAGAGTCTGACATCTTTTCTTTTTTGTTTCATTTGGCTGTGGAAGATACAAAGTCTTGTTAAGGTTTAGTGAGTATATTAGAATGTGGATCAACACTCTTATCTCTATTTACACACTCTAAATTTAGATGCTTGACACAACCATAACATCATTAGGGTATAATATACTTGATGGTCAGTACTACTATGGTCATCCATCTAGCTAGAGGTAGGAAGGATCACTACTCGGCAATAGATATATGATAAGTTTCATTTACATACTTCGTATTCATATAGTGATTGTTCCAATGGTTTGGATAGCATGACATTACATGTGGAGACTTCAACTTAAAGTTCTACAACAACACACATTTTGTTTTTGCATGTTGGTATATCAGAATGACTGTTTCTGAAGATTTTCCTTCATAATTCATGTATATTGTAGGAATTTAGGGCAGGTTAGTAATCGTTGTTGGTTATTCTGTAGATCATGGCTATGTTGAGGACACCTTGGTTCATTTGACAAACACTATGCCCATGTCAAATCTAGTTTTTCTCAATGTTGATGGAGGATTGTTGCTTCTCGCTTTGTAAGTGACGATGCCACATTTCAGAACACGTCAAATGTGACCATGATGTTGATCACACACGTCATGACTTGATAGTAAAGCTGATCACACCTTGTGCGCATTAATGATGCTACATTTCAAAATATGTCAAATGTGACCATGTTGATCACACACATCATGACTTGATAGTAATGTTGATCACACCTAGTGAGTAAACATTGAACACAAAAGCTCACGAGAATTACTACGTGTCTCTAAGGAATATGAAAGTCATAAATAATATAAGGACCATAATCTACATCCTAATAGTGGAAGGTGATATGATATAGTGCATTTAAAAAAAAACTAGAATGCTTGGGTAGCCTTATCCTCTTGATTGTTTGCACTTGTGCGTTGTCAACATACTTTGAAAGAATGTGTGTCCTTTCGTTCACGTATAAACATCTTGAAACGCTTGAATGAAGATGGATAATGCAACCCATACCATTTCTGCAGCATGTCCTCTTCGTATATGCGTGCCTTTCTCAAGTTTATATGAACAACTTATAGAGCTCGAATGAGCATGAACATCAAGGTTATGATTATATTCGACGTGAGGAATTGATGGACATCGACATTGATCTTAGGGTACATCGCAAGGTTGATAATTCCAAATTCATTACCACATTTGAATCTGAGTTACATGTCATTCATCAAGTCATAGGATTTTCATGCTTGTTTGTGTGAGTGAAGTAAAAAAACAACCATACATAAAGTATGGCGGGGAGTTGGCATAGTTCTCCCTAAAATTTTATAAACATAGGAGAACATGCCCTTCCCCCATTTCCCAAATAGCACTTTTTGATATCGAAAGTGGACCAAAACACTTCATATTGAAGGTGGCCATTAGTCCTACGTATTGATTCATGATACAAAACTCATTTTCAAATGTGGTAATGCATTTGTAATTTTCTAATTTGTAAGGTACTTTTGAATCCCCATCGAACATAAGAACAAGCTTTATGCTCATCAATTGCGGATGTCAGTCTAGCATTGCTTCCAACAAGTACACTTTCAAATTCATGTTCATTTGAGCATTTCAAATATGCTTTACACTACACGAAGTATGCTACCCAAGCACTTACACAAAACACAAAATAATTAAATAATAATAATCTTGTTTTGCAAGCTTCAGAGCATGGAGTGCACCTGGTTTTGATGATGATGATGATGTGTGTGTGTGTGTGTGTGAGAGAGAGAGAGAGAGAGAGAGAGAGAGAGAGAGAGAGATTCTTTACAACATCATAAAACAAGAAAAATTAACACATAGTGAGAGAGGGAGAAAAATCTTAGCCGTTTGCTCTCCTTTGGCAACGCCTAGTGTGGCCGTGTCCAAACGTTATGCGCCTCTTGTCCCATGTCTTGCACACGACCACCCTCATGCGACCTGTTTGCTGTTGTTGCCGCCTCTGCCTAATGGCCAGCATTGTTGTTGCCTCTAGTGCTAGGCCTTATGGCCACTAACGCTCTGCTGTCGCCTTTGCCTCCTTAAGGCTAGCCATAGCACAAGGCCTTAGCGTCTACTGCCACCTCTACCTTATGGCTAGCTTGTGCTATGCACCAGCAGTTGCTTCCTTTTGGCACCTTGCTACACCTGGTGGCCAATGCTTTTTTTTTTCTCCACTTGCTTGATCACTTAGTTACCTCTTGCCTTGTAGCGCCTATGGTGGCTCGGCCTTTAACACTCACACACCACCTAGTACTGAGATCTCCACATCGTCTTTTGCTAGCGCCTTCCTCCTCCTCTCTTTGTGGGCATTGTTGTTGCCTTGTTCTCTTTTTGCTACTCTAGCCCTAGCCTAATTTAGAGTAATTTGGGGAGCTTGTTATTTAACGAAATTTAAAAAAATTAATATTTTATTTTTATTACATGCTAGGTGGTTTGTTATTTAACGAGTCTATATGACATCTTCTTCCCTAGGCGTTTCTTCTTCTTCCCAATTTCGGTTTGCCAAAGTTACCTATAGCAAATGTTTGGCGGTTTTGATTAACATATCTTGAAGGCAAAGTAACATACAACCGTGTAGTTTTACTTATAAATATCTTGAAGTGATCGAATAAACATAAATCTGTAAACATACTTGGAAAGGCTGCTAGAGGCATGTCCGCTCTCTATCGATGAACTGCACACCTACGCTTATGATCAATGGAAATCTTGAACCGCACACCTACGCTTATGAACCGCACACCTACGCTTATGATCAATGGAAATCTTGAAGTACCTTTGCAAAAAGGATAGTTACAAATTGGTTAGCACATCTAAATCTGAGTCGCATGTCGTTGTTCAAGTCATACGAATTTTGTGCTTGTTTGTGTGAGTGAAAAAAAAACCATACATAAAGTATGCCGGAGAGTTGGCATAGTCCTCCCCAAAATTTTATAAACAAAGGGAAATATGCCCTTCCTCCATTTTCCAAATAACACTCTCGGTATCGAAAGTGGACCAAAGATACACCTTCAGTGTTGAAAGTGGCCATTAGTTTGTTCAAATATAAAGGAGAGAAAAATACGAATACCTTTTTCTAGTATGCGATATTGAAGTCGATGATGCGACGAGTCTCATTATTTGATATTGTTTCGTAATCACTGATTAATATAAACCTATAACTGCTACCGATGTGCATGAGTTATCTTCGACCTCGTAGCCAAAGCTGCAATATGCAAAAAAACATCCAAATCAGGAACAAAATTAAGATGCAGGCAAAGCTTCTCTTGCAAGTGATTATCGAGGTAGCTTTCAGTCAAATAGCTAAGCATAAAGAGGGCATGCTTGAGGAGCTTCTTTCTCGAGATATCGTCCCTTGGAGTGCGCTGATTACCTTTGGCACTATGGGTACGTATGCCCAATGTGCACGAATGTTAGTCGGGGCACTAGTGGTGTATGAATGAGTCGATTGACTTGATAGTATATTTAACTGACAAATACTAGGTGGCACTTGTGGTTATGGCAACATATACGACAACAGTTACGGGACCAACATGATGGCATTGAGCACAACGTTGTTCAACTACCTAGAGCGTGCTTCGAGATAAAGTAAACCTGAGCAACGTGGAATGACACCCTTGCTTGCTTTTGTGCAAGGGGCTACCCAAGATAAAAATTGTATTTATAGAGTATAAAAACAGCCAATTCATTTGTGACGTTCCGATCAGCCACAATGAACCTCTTCCTTCCTTGCGTGGAGATGGCTTGGTGCCCCAAGGCACGCACCGAGCGCTTATGGAAGAGGGACAACCCAAAGAGCAAAGTAAGTGAAACTCCATTTCATCGCCGCAGAGAAAGAAAGCTGCTCTTCTTTGCGTGTTACAGACAAACACAAGGGCCTCAGATCTCCGGCATAAGCTCACCAATTACACCTTCTGGATGGACGGCTGGTAGGGTGCAAGCTGAGTCGAGGCACAAGAAGAAGAAGAAGAAGAAGAAGCGAACAACAATACAAACAACTGTGATGGTGCTGGTGCTGGGGAGATGCTAAGCGTAGAGGATGCACTCTCTTTCTTGGAAGAAGTGATGCCTCCCCTGCATGCTTCTGTTGAAGACTTTGCATTCCTCTTGCAGAAGTGCAGAAAGGAGAGAAACCTAGCACAGGCGTTGAGCTTGCATGCTTGCATGTGCCAAAGTGGGCTGGATACCCATCCATCACTTGGCAACCACCTTGTCTCTGTGCTGGTGGAAGTAGGAAGCATGTGCTATGCTCAGCAGGTTTTTGATAGACTGGCGTATCGAGATGAGTCTTCGTGGAATTCACTCATCACGGCTTATGTTAGAGGAGGCGAGCCACGACATGCTCTCACACTGTACCAGAAAATGCAGGAATTTGATGCTTTACATCCTGGTTGGTACACTTTTGTGGCCTTACTGAAGGCTTGTGCTGCACTGAAAGATCTGCAAAGAGGCAGCGAATTACATGCTGTGATTGCGAAGAAGGGTTTTCTGGAAAGTGAAGTTTTTGTTGGCAGCACCTTGGTTTATATGTATGCCAAGTGTGGCTCGCTTGCAAAAGCACATGAAGTGCTTGACAAGCTCCTTCTTCGGGATGTGGTCTCATGGACTGCACTCATTGGTGGTTATGTGGAACATGGGCATGGCAGTGAAGCACTCAATTGTGTCAAACAGATGCAACATGAGGGCATCCCTCCAAATGCCTTTACATTTGTCTGTAGCTTGAAAGTATGTGGTAGCATGGGAGCTCGAGACAAAGGCAGAGAAGTACATGCTGATATTACTAGGAAAGGGTTGGAAAGAGACCTCCTTGTTGGCAACACCCTGGTTGATATGTATGCTAAATGTGGCTTGCTTGCAACAGCACAAGAAGTGTTTGACAAGATTTTAGTTCGAACGGTAGTCTCTTGGACTGCGCTTATCACAGCATACACCGAACACGGACACGGTGAGAAGGCACTTGACTGTTTCCAACATATGCAACTCGAGGGTATCTCTCCTGATGCTTTCACATTTGTTTGCAGTTTGAAAGCTTGTGGCAGCATAGGAGCCATAGTCAAGGGCCAAGAGCTACATGCTGAGATTGCCAGCAAAGGGTTGGAAAGGGAGCTTCTCGTTGGGAGTACCTTGGTCGATATGTATGCTAAATGTGGCTCGCTTGTAGAAGCTCAAGATGTGTTCGACAGGATTCCAGTTCGAGATGTAGTCTTGTGGACTGCACTAATGGCAGGATATGCTGAACACGGGTGTGGTGAGGAGGCACTCAATTGTTTGGAACAGATGCAACATGATGGTTTTTCACTGAATGCTGTTACGTTTGTTTGCATCTTGCAACCTTGTGCCAGCATAGGAGCCAGAGTCAAGGGCCAAGAAATGCATGCTGAGATCACCAGAAAAGGGTTGGGAAAAGAGCTCCTCATTGGCAGCACCCTGGTCGATATGTATGCTAAATGTGGCTTGCTTGCAGAAGCACAGAAGGTGTTTGACAAGCTTCCTACTCGACAAGTGGTCTTGTGGACTGCACTAATTGCAGGATATGTTGAACATGGGCGTGGTGAGAAAGCACTTGACTGTTTCGAACAGATGCATCATAATGGTATCTCTCCAAATGCTGTAACATTTGTCTGCAGCCTGAAAGCTTGTGGGAGTATAGGAGCCACAGTCAAGGGACAAGAACTACATGCTGAGATTGCCAAAAAAGGCTTGGAAAGAGAGCTTCTTGTTGGCAACACCTTGGTCGATATGTATGCTAAATGTGGCTTGCTTGCAACAGCACAGAAAGTGTTTGACAAGCTTCCAATTCGAGATGTGGTTTCATGGAATGCACTAATTGGAGGATATGTGGAACATGGGCATGGTGAGGAGGCACTCCGCTGTTTTGAACAGATGCAAAGCGAGGGCATCTATCTGAATGCTGTCACATTTGTTGGCAGCTTGAAAGCTTGTGGCAGCATAGGAGCTACTGTTAGGGGCCAAGAAATGCATGCTGAGATTGCCAGAAAAGGGTTGGAAAGAGAACTCCTCGTTGGCAACATCTTGATGGATATGTATGCTAAATGTGGCTTACTTGCAGAAGCACAAGAAGTTTTTGACGAACTTCTAGTTCGAGATGCAATCTCGTGGAATGCACTAATTGCAGCTTATGCCCAGTTTGGAGAAAGTGAAAATGTTGTCCGTATCTTTGACAGAATGATAGGAGAAAGTATAAAGCCAAATTTGGTCACATTCGTCAGTGTTCTTAATGCATGCAGTCATGCAGGTTTAGTGAAACAAGGCCTGATGTTCTTTCAGGCCATTAGTGATGACTATGGTTTTATTCCAACTCTTGAGCATTACAGTTGCATGGTTGATCTCCTTGGCCGTGCAGGTCATATAGACAAGGCAGTAGCGATGATCAGGAAGATGCCTTTACATCCTGATATTGTGGTGTGGCATACTGTGTTGGGGGCTTGTCGAAAGTGGGGCAATGTGGAGCTTGGAAGACATGCGTTTGAACATGCAGTTGGATATGATGAAAAAGATGCCGCAGTTTATATATGTATGTATAACATGTATGCAAATGCTGCCATGCCAGCGGAAGCCAACAAGGTTGAGGCAATGAGAATTGAAAAACAAGCATCGAGAAAGCAATAGCCATTATCCCCTTATTCTTGATACCTGGGTGCCAGAATGATGGAGAAAGAGATGAGGTGGAGGAGCATGAAAATGAGTCGGATGAGGTTTGCATGTGTTATTAATGTGAGAGTTTGTTGCTTTAAGCAAGATGGTGATACTAGAAGAAAAGTTAAAGATTGGTCAAGTTTCAAACCTAGGGAGAATTTCTCATGGAAGTGAAAATGAAGTCCAATATTGTACATGAGGACTTGCATGCAAACAAGGAGAATCTCTCAATAAGGAGGACTTTCATGCAGACCAGTGCACTAGCAAGGTTGCTACACACCAACAGGTGTGTAGCCCAACAGGCTCTTGTTGGTATTGTTGTTGCTTTATGGCCACAAGTTGTAATTCCTTTGGGTGGAAGAGAAAGTTGCCTTCAGGCAGGTACCAAATTGCAACTACATAAGGTTCTACTTGAGAAAAAAAATGCAGGGGTTGTTACAAAGTATCCTTGAGTAGACAATGAACTTGGACTGAGTGAGTCGAATGATGTGTTTCCATCTCTCTTCATTGCCATGGTTGCACAAGGAGGAGTTACACATTCATTTATCACTGTAAGCAGTGCATCTGTTCAGAAGTGTGTGTTGATGGGAGCAGTTTCCTTGCCCTATCTTGTGGTATAGTTAGGGGAGCTTGCTTCTTGGTTGGGCGTTGAGTTTGATGTGCCTTCTGGGGTGGTTTGAGAGTTGGCTTTTGCTCTGTGTGGGTTTTCTTTGGTAGCCGTGTTGTCCATAAGTTTTACCTGCCAGACAACAGTACTGAAGGTTTGTAAAGGACAAACAAATCCATCGGAGAGAGAGAGAGAGAGAGAGACCTAGTGCTGTGTCTTGGGACAATCCCGAAGGCAATGACATTGAGACTCATGTGGATGTGAGGTTTAGAATTCCAATAACGCTCCCTCTCTATTGAGATAACTAGTGCTACGACAAACATTGATGACCCGCCAAGGTGATAGCTTGCGCACTTATGCCACTGGTATGGTTGGGGAAATTATGATTGATATACCACCAGTGGATGACAGGCTGTGTGACAGTCACTTTGGAGTACTAGAGTTATGATATAGTTATAGTGTCAGCTCATATAGTCGGATTCACACTATTAACCGACCATTGTATGTTATTGTAGGAGAAAACTTTCCCTTTATGTATGTACTCTTATCTTTTAGTTATAAGGTTGTAGAGAAGAGAAGAAGATAGAAGAAAATTCAGTTAGTTATCTATCTCTCTTGTGTCTTGCACTCTCTTGGGTACGTGTGTTTGCTTGCAAGGAACTCAAGCTCTCCCTCTCATTCACATTCTCTTTATGGTATCAGAGCTCCAGTTCGTGTGAGAGCTAAGGAGGCAAGAACAAGCAAGGAAGGAAGCGGTACACGGTTAAGAGCATTATCATCTCTTTTCTTTCTTGGTTTAGGTACAACACTCCCTCAGTAGCTCCGAGACCTACACATCTCCGATTGAGGAGTTGTCTTTGTAGGCTTGAAGATGCCTACGTGGTACACAATACTCGTGCACTACAGTTTTACGGTTAGATTCGCATTTTGGACATGTTTCGGTCTTTGTTTTGTTATTGCAAGGTATTTTATCTAATGATTCATCTTATCGTGCAAGGCTTGTTCACCAAGTATAGCAATGCTTGCTGGGTTGACAAAAAATACAAACTTGTTAGCTATCAAGGTAAAGCACTTTATACACTAAATACGTATACACACACACACACATTATCGCATTTCAAGTTGTTGGAGAGCTTCGGTACACTCTCTAGAAAAATTTCAAGACTAAGGAATTCTTCCTTGGAAAAACATGTCTTCCTAGTGATACAAATTTAAGCAATCATAACTTCGATTTTTGTACTTCAGCACTTTATAACATGTTAAAGCTCTAAGCATCTCGATATTCCATGTATATCACTTTCATACTGACTACATAGCATCTTACACTTTCATACTGACTACATAGCATCTTACACTTATATAGCAACATGAAAATGTTTAGCAACTTGTTAAAGGTCTAAGCATCATGATATTGAATGTATAGCACTTTCATATTGAACACCATATTAAAGTTATAAGCTTCCGGATTTTGAGTATATAGCAACATGAAAATGTTCAACATGTTAAAGCTTTAAGCATCCTGATATTGAATGTATTGCACTTTCATAATACTGAGTGCATAGCATCTTGCACTTTCATATTGTGTACATAACATCTTGCACTTTCATTGAGTACATAGCATTCTCTGCATAGCAAGATAGACTACTCTAATTGAAATGCCAACCCAAATGTCGTTGGCTTTGCCCATACATAGTTCTCTCTTTGAGACTTTGCATCCCAACCAGCTAATGTTGTCCTTGCAATCTTTCAAGGATCTTCACTGCTTTCTCAGGCGTATATATAAGTCATTACCGATCCCAAAATGCAAGTTTTTTGACAAATGCTTATATAGATGACACAAACTTCAACTACAAGACCTCTTGCTTTGAAACTTCGAAATCTATTATGATGGGAAGATCCTAAAGATGATGACAATACCGATCTAAAGCCCAAGGTTAAGAAACAACCAAAACACATAACAATCATCACTAAAAATGCTACTACCATTCCAAGAGAAACATGATGCTTTCATTGTGTTATAGGCATAATTATTTGAGTGAACTGCATACACTATGGTCTCCCATGTCCCTAGCCACCAACAACCCATTGTCTTTAAGTGTTTGTCAGATGTTGGAAGTTAACAAAGAAATGTTCACTGTAAGGGGTTTTGGGGTCTAAACTAAAGGGGCTTTCACATAAACATCTACCACATGATTGGCTTTAGAATAGAGTTACCTGTCTAAAACCTTTCCAACACATGCAACCCATCTACCACTCGATAAATGGGTTGGCGACCCCTTTCAAGCACATGAAACCCTTCAGGACATGGACCATTCTAAACCCTTTCCAACATGCACCCCAAGAACCACATGATTGGCTCTAGAATGAGTTTCTTTTCTAAAACATTTCCAACATAGAATAGAGTTGCATTTCTAAAACCTTTCCACAACACATGCAACCCATCTACCACTATTAGAGAAATGGGTTGTGACTGCCTACGGGCGCATAGGCGAGTTGGTAGAACTATTGGGTCTCATTGTGGGGACCCGAGTTCAATGCCATCAAGCTATGCGGCAGGGGTGCTGTGTTGACGGTATATATATATCTACCCGCAAACAAAGAAAAGTGTTGTGCCCACCACGAGGACTGTTGCCACCCACCATGAAGCCCTTGAGGACGGTTGCCATTCTAAACCCTTTCCAACCTTTGCCCTGATAAATGAAGGCTTGCCCAATGCCAGCATCTAAAACCCTTGGATGGATAACATAAGGTATTAACAAAGAGATGATCCAGACGAGCATATAAAACCTACTCCACCGAAAACACACAAGACCCATGGATGGTTAATACACTCGACTTGCACAATGCAAGATCATTTACAGTAGTGATTGGATTTCTGTTCGAACCCAACATTTAGATCTTTTTCTCTGGTCAGGGTTTCTCCATCACAAGGTGAGCTCTTGCTCTTTGTAGTGCTTGCTTTTCTTGTTGTCGGATGCGTGGTCACCTCGAATCGCACAAAGCAATTGGGAAGTCTAGTTTATAGGCAGACAGGCATAGTTAGGGTTTCAGAAAACTCTACATAAGTAGAGCAGGCATCATTTCCGGAAAACCCTCACTCCATTTCTTTCTATGCAAATTAGGGTCTCATCTAAAATTTCGAAGTGATTTAAATACACAAGAACGGATGCTCTTCTCACCAAGGGCTTTTTGAAAACCTAAATGCAGAACCAGACAAGGTATCTCAACACGAATGAAGCTAAATTGCGTGCTCTTTTCATCTAGGATTCAAAACCCTAAATTCAGGATCAAGTATATTAGGTTTCATCCCGGGTTTCCGAATGAATTAAAACAGGAAGCCTGCGCATCTAGAGTCTTTCGAAACTGATTAGGGTTTAAGAGAACACTACCGTGTCAACAATGGGATGATTGCACCTTGGATTTGGTGTTTTTGAATCGGAAAGCTTGGATTTCATGGCTGATGATGATGCAGATTCTGTTGCTCTGCGAGGGCGATCTGACGATTGCGCATTCATTGTGTGGAGAAGAAACCTATGGCTCATGGACGGCCTGTAACGCGTAGCTTCGTTTTTTTAAAAGCAAACGAAGGGGTCTTTGGAGCTCTGGGCCAAGGAGCACGAAGGCCTACAAAGAAGGGCTTAAGGCCCGTGAAGAGAAGGCGCAGCAGAAAGGTCAGAGCTTTGGAAAGCGAGAGGGAAAGCAATAAAAGAAAGCCCCTGCCGCAGATTGCACACTCTGCAGAGTGTTTCAGGAGTCCCCTTCCTGACTTTGGGGGCACGTGGGGGAGATGGCTTCTTGTCCCAAGGCATATAACAAGCGTTTAAGGAAGGAAGATTCTTCCCAATTGTCGGACAAGTCAAAGATCAAAGAAAGTAAAATCTCATTCGATCTTTGCAGAGAAAGAAAGCTGCTCTGCGTTGGTTCCTTTACTCGTTACAGACAAATCCGACGGCCCCAAATCTCCGGCAGAAACTCAACAGGGAGTTGTCTTGAATGCACAGCACAGGTAGAGCCTTGTGCGATGGAGGCACAGGAAGATAAAGAAGAAGTGAACAAGAGCAGTGGTGGTGGTGGGGCGCTCGCTTCAAGTTGGGTTCAAGACCTTGTGTGATGGGGGCACAAATAGAAGGACAAAGTGAACAATCACAGGAGCAGCAGTGGTGGATGCTAAACTCTCTTGTTTGGAAGGAGGGATGCTGCCCCTGCAACCTTCTGTTGAGGACTTTGCTTCCCTCTTGATCAAGTGCAGAAAGGAGAGAAACCTATTACAGGCACTCCGCTTGCATGCCTACATGCACCAAAAGGGACTGGACACCCATGCATCACTTGGGAACCACCTCATCTTGCTGCTGTTGGAAGTTGTAAGCATGTGCCATGCCCAGCAGGTTTTTGACAGGCTGGTGTCTCGGAATGAGTGGTCATGGAATTCGCTCATTGTAGGTTATATTAAACAAGGTGAGTCACGGCATGCTCTCACCTTGTACCAGAAAATGCAGGAGGATGATTCTCTACATCCTAGTGGATATGCTTTTGTGTCCTTATTGAAGGCTTGCACTGCGCTGAAAGATCTGGAAGGAGGCTGCGAATTACATGCTGAGATTGCGAGAAAGGGGTTGCTGGAAAGAAACATTTTCATTGGCAGCACCTTGGTTGATATGTATGCCAAATGTGGTTCCCTTGTAAAAGCACAGGAAGTGTTTGACAAGCTACCTGTGCGAGATGTGGTTTCATGGAATGCACTAATTGCAGGATATGCTGAACATGGGTGTGGTGAGGAGGCACTCTACTGTTTTGAAGAGATGCAACTTGCGGGCATCTCTTGGAATGCTGTCACACTTGTTTGTGGCTTGAAAGCTTGTAGCAGCATAGGAGCTGCAACCAAGGGGCAAGAAATGCATGCTGAGATTGCTAGACTAGGGTTGGAAAGAGACCATGCCATTGGCAACACCTTGGTTGATATGTATGCGAAATGTGGCTCGCTTGTGACAGCACAAGAAGTGTTTGACAAGCTTCCATTTCGAGATGTGGTTTCTTGGAATGCACTAATGGCAGGATATACGGAACAAGGTCGCAGTGAGGAGGCACTCTACTGTTTCGAACAGATGCAACAGGAAGGTCTCTCTCTGAGTACTGTTACATCTGTTTGCGTGTTGAAAGCTTGTAGCAGAGAAGGAGCTACAGTCAAAGGCCGACAAATACATGCTGAGATTGTCAAAAAAGGGTTGGAAAGTGAGCTCCTCATTGGCAGCACCTTGGTTGATATGTATTCTAAATGTGGCTTGGTTACAACAGCACAGGAAGTGTTCAACAAGCTTTCAGTTCGAGATGTGGTCTCATGGACTGCACTAATGTCAGGATATGCCGAATATGGGTGTGGTGAGGAGGCATTGGATTGTTTGGAACAGATGCAACACGAGGGTATATCTTTGAATGTCGTCACGTTTGTTTGCAGCTTGAAGGCTTGTGGCAGCATAGGTGCCACAATTAAGGGCCAAGAAATGCATGCTGAGATTGCCAAAAAAGGGTTGGAAAGGGAACTCCTCATTGGCAACACCTTGGTCGATATGTATGCTAAATGTGGCTTGCTTGCAACGGCACAGGAAGTGTTTGACAAGCTTCCAGTTCGAGACATTATCTCATGGAATGCACTAATCATAGGATATGTGGATCACGGGCATGGTGATGAGGCACTTCATTGTTTTGAACAGATGCAACATGAAAGCATCTATCCAAACGCTGTAACATTTTTTTCCAGCTTGAAGGCTTGTGGCAGCATAGGAGTCTTTCTCAAGGGCCAAGAAATGCATGCTGAGATTGCCAAAAAGGGGCTAGAAACAGAGCTCCTGGTTGGCAATATGTTGATTGATATGTATGCTAAATGTAGCTTGCTTGCAGAAGCACAAGAAGTGTTTGATAAACTTCCAGTTCGAGATGTGATTTCGTGGAATGCACTTATTGCAGGATATGTTGAACACGGACGTGGTGAGCAGGCACTTGACTGTTTTGAACAGATGCAACATAAGGGGACCTCTCCAAATGCTTTCACGCTTGTTTGCAGCTTGAGAGTTTGTGGTAGCATAGGAGCCCCTGACAAGGGCAGAGAAGTACATGCTGAGATTGCTAGAAAAGGCCTGGAAAGAGAGCTGCTCATTGGCAACACCTTGGTCGATATGTATGCCAAATGTGACTGTTTTGCAACAGCGCAGGAAGTTTTTAACAAGCTTCCAGTTCGAGATGTCGTCTCTTGGACTGCACTACTAGCAGGATATGCAGAACACGAGCGTGGTGAGGAGGCACTCTACTGTTTCAAACAGATGCAACATGATGGCATCTCTTTGAATGCTGTCACATTTGTTTGCAGCTTGAAAGCCTGTGGCAGCTTAGGAGCCACACTCAAGGGCCAAGAAATACATGCTGAGATTGCCAGAAAAGGTTTGGAAAGAGACCTCCTCATTGGTAACACCTTGGTTGATATGTATGCTAAATGTGGCTGGCTTGCAACAGCACAAGAAGTGTTTGACAAGCTTCCAGTTCAAGACGTGGTCTCGTGGAATGCACTAATTGCAGGATATGCAGAACATGGGTGTGGTGAGGAGGCACTCTTTTGTCTGGAGCAGTTGCAATGTGAGGGCATCCATCTGAATGCTGTCACATTTGTTTGCAGCTTGAAAGCTTGTGGCAGCATAGGCGCCACTGTCAAGGGCCGAGAAACACATACTGAGATTGCCACAAAAGGGTTGGAAAGAGAGCTCCTTGTTGGCAACATCTTAATTGATATGTATGCGAAATGTGGCTTGCTTGCAGAAGCGCAAGAAGTGTTTGACAAGCTTCAAGTTCGAGACTTGATCTCATGGAATGCTCTAATTGCAGGATATGCCCAGCTTGGAGAGAGTGAAAAAGTTTTTCATATCTTTGAAAGTATGAGAGGAGAACATAAGAAGCCAAATCTGGTCACATTCCTCAGTGTTCTCAATGCATGCAGTCATGCAGGTCTAGTGGATAAGGGCCAGATGTACTTTGAGGCCATTAGCAATGACTATGGTATCATCCAAACTCCTGAGCACTACACTTGCATGGTTGATCTTCTTGGCCGAGCAGGTCATATAGACAAGGCGGTAGCCATGATCAGGAAAATGCCGTCGCATCCTGGTATTGTGGCATGGCATACTGTGTTGGGGGCTTGTCGAAAGTGGGGCAACGCGGAGCTTGGAAGACTTGCCTTCGAACATGCAATGCGATTGGATGAGAAGGGCACAGCAGCTTATCTATGCATGTTTAATATCTATGCAGATGCCTCCATGCAGGAGGAAGCGAACAAGGTTGAGGTAATGAGAGTAGAAAATGACGCATTGAGAAGCCATGACATAATTAGGGATCAGATGCCCGTGGAGTCGTGCATTCCTTTTTGGTTGGGAATAAAAGACATTTCAAAAGGGCAAACATGTATGCAAACCTAGGAATTTTTCCCCTTAAAATGTTGAAGGAAAGTTATGCCTGAGGATTGGTCTGAGGTTTGCATTGAGTCTGCATGACGCGTGAGCTACCTTAGAGGCACTCCCAACAGCCACGAAAGAGTATATATGAGGTCTGCCAACAGCCTTGAAGAGTGTATATGGATATGATAAACTTTGCTGGGGGAGTGGCAATGCTCTCAATGGCCTGCTTACATCCCGTGGATAAGCTCCTACGTCAGATTGGTGGAAGTCAAAGGAGTCCAAGGAGGCTGGCCACAAAGTCCAGTGGTGCGTTGGTCGGAGTGTAAGGCTGGTGTCATTCTCCTCATTATAAGCTGATGGTTCCACTTCCATCGCCCAAGCAACTATGCCCTAGGTAATGAAATGGGACTCATGGTGATCCAACATGACAGCGGAAGGATTTGCTACCAAACATGCTGGGCCTTCGGCTAGCCCTAAAGCCCATATCCGCTTGTCTCCTCCTATGCCCCGTAGTGGTAGCATATGCTGCTGCCGTGAGTGGTCCGTGATCCCAAGCAAGACAAGTTCTGCCCCAAGTCATCTTGGGCGGTGAGCCACGAGAAAGAGATCTTACGGGGGTGAAAGTGTTGGTAATCAGGCAACTAGAGAGACTCCAGCTATGGAGGGTGAAAAACATCCATTGTGGTGAATGGATGAGAGAGAGAGAGACAGAGATGTGACAATGCTCAAATGATAGAGACAATGGTTGCAGCATGTACAATGATAATAGATTGGTTTGACTCAAGGTACAATGCTTCTTTTGTAGGCTAGAGAACAGCGTTATCTTTTTAACACATGCAAAGGACGGGTGACACATGGCACACTTACCTTATCCACTCATAAGTGTGGTTTCACACACATACACATATAGATGAGTGTTCACACCCTTTTAGGGGATGTTCACACATAGATGCAAGTAGGTTCACAAACGAGATGAACACTCACGTGAAGCTCATAATTCCCCCAACAAACCCCCCTAGTTGGAGGTGCTTTAAGATTATTTGCCTCTATGACAATTTTTTCTCTAAACCAAAACTCATGACAAGGATGAGACCTATGATAGGTATGACGACCATGTAGGTGTGCAAGAAAGGTTTGCACTCATAATGGAGTACACACATGGTTTGCGCCCCCGATGGAGTACACACATAGCTTCTCAAGAGAGAGAGCTCACCATGAAAGTTTGCTCTAGGCAAGAAGATAACCAAAATGGTAAATAATATGTAAAAAAGATACAATGTTCATGAGCCCTATGCCTAATATAGACCAAAGCTCCCAAAAGTACACAATTTTTTCTCTAAACCAAAACTCATGACAAGGATGAGACCTATGATAGGTATGACGACCATGTAGGTGTGCAAGAAAGGTTTGCACTCATAATGGAGTACACACATGGTTTGCACTCCTGATGGAGTACACACACAGCTTCTCAAGAGAGAGAGCTCACCATGAAAGTTTGCTCTAGGCAAGCAGATAACCAAAATGGTAAATAATATGTAAAAAAGATACAATGTTCATGAGCCCTATGCCTAATATAGACCAAAGCTCCCAAAAGTACACATGTGAATGATCCCAAGCTTCAAGTGTAAGTTCCATCTCCCATGTTATGTGCATACCAAATCACCTTCATTACAAACCATCCCCTCTTATAATGATTTCGTCCTCGAAATCAAAAGGTGGTTGTGCAAAAATAAAATTTAAAAAAATAATAAATACAAAGGCTATATACAAAATCCCAATACATAAACAAGTGTCACCATCACAGAGAACCAATACAAATACATGAATCTTATGATCCCTAGGATCAAATGTAAAAGATAAAGGACTCTTGTCGATCATGAGGCTAGGCGGGTATCTTCCACGATTAAATGGAAAAGATATGAGCATCGCTCTGAAGATGAGGTAATCCATACAATTGCGACCGCATGAATGAAATGTAAATCCAAGCCATGTAGACTCCAAAGCAATGGCTCTCGAACCGCCTAGATCGAATGGGAAATATAGAGCCAATGTTGGTGACGCAACTGGTCAATCTCCTTGGATCAAATGGATAGCCACTCATTTAGATGCCATAACTTGCTATATATTCAAATGGATAGCCAAATAGATAGCCAAAGTGTAGATCATCCAACCATGGAACAAATGTGTGACCACCTGGAAGTATCCAAGCTCCTTATCCAAGGTGAAATGACCACCAGAAATACCATCAAATCTATGGTCCAAATAACTACATATAATCCACATAATGCGTCACATAATCAAATATCATGCATCCCAAATGACATATACTACATTCAAAAGTAAATGTCTTGGCTCCAAAGAAAATAAGATCGTGTCGACGTCTGTAGGATCCAAAATAACATCTCTCAAGGTTGGCATCATACAAGGATAAGAGTGAACCAATGTCGTCATTGGTGCTTTTTTTTGGCGAGCAACGGGCGAGCAGTTTTGCAAAACTGGCGAGCGGTTGAAATCGTAACACATAGGTACCTCTAACATTACTCTCTCTCTCTCTCTCTCTCTCTCTCTCTCTCTCTCTCTCTCTCTCTTTCTCTCTCTCGGAATATTGACACATGTACACACCAACACATTTCACACTTTTGCAAGATATTGAATTTTAAAACAAGTTGTAGACCAATCCAAATAGGAAAGACATTAACTTGCTATCAAGTAGACCACCATTGCAATGTTTCCACTATGAGGGACCTCACTATATTTGTGTTTTTTTTTTGGAGAACCCTTCTAAAAATTTATAACCAAATCTTACGATCTTTTCCTCTTTTTAGGCTCCGTTCCCCATAAGACTCTCTAGGCTCAATTTTCATTTATTAACAAACTCTATATATTCCCTTTGAAAAGTCCTATTTTTGGTGACCATCTCTCCCCCCACCAAAAAGAATGACCACTTTTTAGGTGATCATTATATGTAAAAGAGTGGGGATCTTAGCCAAAATTACTAAGAATATTCTTTTAAAAGTTTTCGACACCTTTTTTTTCTAAGTTTTTTCAAATTAAAAAACATTGCTTACCATGTAGCTAAGTGTATGATCATAAAGATGCTTGCCACACTCCTACATTGTTGACCCCAGTGTGTAGTGGTTGTGGGATTTGACCATATGTATAAAGGTTTCCCAATGAGAGCCTCCACATCTAGCCTGACATTTATAACTTGCTAAGTGTGTAAGATGGATTCATCTAGACGATCCCTTTAAATGTAGTTACTAGAATAATGTGGGCGAGCCACGCACACGTGGAAGCCTACCTAGCAACTTGGCCTTTGGTTTCATGGGGGAAACCTTCACTAGTCATGACATTACTTGTTATTCTTGGCTTTACATCTTAAAGCACATGTGGATGGCATTCCTACCCCTGTGTATGGCCTGCATCATATCAATTAATGCCATGCTTGATAATAAGAGATGATGCGTAAAACACTATCTGCAAAATGACATCACAGTGATAAGATAGAGACGATACACAAGAACAACAAATTGGGTCCCAATAAGGCCAATGTATTTGCTTGTTGTAGTGCAAGAAAATGAAGCTATACAATGATGCTACACAATGAAGATACACAAGAACACCAAATTAAGTCCAATACGAAAAGATTTAATAGTTTCATTATTAAAATATATAAACCGACGTATTTTTAAAAAAAATTAATATACTACATGGAATGATCTTGAGAACACTGATCTAATGCATATCAACTCTTTGAGTTTGAATGATCATAAAAATATTGAGATTAAAAGGTTCAATCATCGTTCTTACTCTTATCTTTTTTTTTTTTTTCATGCATGTGAGTATGAGAATACGTGTGTGTGTGTCTATGTATCTGTGTGCAGGTTCTCTCACTTCTCATTAGCAAATAAAAAATTAATGTTGTTTATTTGGAATACCACAAGGTTGTGAGAACTATCATTTGTGCATTGGGACATCCGTTTGCAGGTGGAAGTACTTGAGGTAGAAGGCATACTACTAGAAATTTGAGTCAACACCACTTAACGAAATTGCTGATGTGGCAGTTAGCTGCCATGTCATGCGTGGCAGCCGCCAGCCACGTCACCAGCCAAGCCCCTCTGTCGCCTGAAACGCACACTCCATTATTGTGGCAGCCGCAACCAGCCAAGCCCCTGTCGCACACTCCATTATTGCCGTCTTCGACCTTGCTACAATCGCCATATTTGCCATCTTCGCCGTCTACTTCCCAACGTCTACGATTGCTATGGTTGCCGTCTTCGATGTCTCCAATGAGAACCACCTTAAATAGGTAATCGTAGTCGTCGTCCGATCTATAAGCCATGGAAATAAAACCCCGGTAGATCTGCAAGAGTCCATGGGAGAAAACAACAAGCTAGGGTTTGCAGCGCAGGCCATGGAGGCAAAAGGAGACCGAGATTAAGACTTTGTAGGGCTAGCTATGGTGACAAGTGTTAGGGTTTGCAGGGCTACCTATGGTGGGAAACACAAAGTTCACAGGGCTAGCTAAGAGAGACGATGGGGTTTAACGGGCAGGTGCCAGGGTTTAGGATTGTTGGCCCATCTTCGTTGTTTTGCAACATGACGTGGCTACCATGTCACATTGCCGAAGCTCGACAATATGACGTGGCAAATGTGGCTGCCATGTCATCATGTCACGTCATGTTTCCACATGGGCATGCATACACTCAAAGCTTAGTGAGTAATCAAGAAACAAAGCGACAAGTATATGCATGCTCGAGAAGTACAAGTGTTTACCAAATGACAGAGTTTGCATAGGTTCACATACATCATTATGTACAAGTTGAAATTTGCAAGTGGCCCGCACAGAACCATCATTTGAAAACGCAAAACGCTGTATTTTGCCCAAAATATAGCTTTCACAAACATGTTTCAATGATGCCTCAAGAGGAGGCAATGAAGCAACCATATCAAATTTCTGCAAACGCAGCAAACTAGCAAAGTTCATATGACCAAAATGAGCATGCCATAGTTTTGCATCTGAAACTGCCTTTTCATCAGAAACTGCATTTGTTGAATTTTCCACACACTTGTCATAAGAATTGAGCCTATACAGTCCACGAAACAAGGTGCCAGATGTAATAATCGTATCACCAAAAGTCAAATCATGAATAGTACATCTATCATCCACAAATTTGACTACAAGTCCAAGTCTAGCTAGCGCAGAGACAGACAATACATTCTTGTTTATCCCTAGTACATACAAAGCATTTGAAAGTGTGAAAGCGCTGCCATTTGCAGCAGTAAGCATAATTTTACCAATGCCCTTCACTGGGTAAGAAGCATTATTATGGCACATATGACAGTATTCCCATTAGAGTATTCCCATTAGAGGGACAACCTCAAGACAAGTGAATATATCACGATGCGAGGTAATGTGCTTTGTAGCACCACTGTCAAAATATCATACATCAGAGTCAACAGAAACTGCCAAACATGCATCATGTACAGATGGGTCATACTGGCAATACATGTTAAACGCCCATTCTAAATCCTGCACAACATTTGCAGAATCTGCATTTGTAGAAGCATCCGCTATTGTGGCTGCATTTGACTCTTTCTTCTTTGCCTCTTTAGGGTAATTCTTAATGACATGATCAGTTGCCTTACAATAGTTGCACCTGATCTTTTTCTTGCCTTTATCAAGAGCCTTCCCAGATCTATTGTTGCTACCTGTGGAAGGAGAAGAAGTTGCAGACCTACTAATAGGAGAAGAAACAGTGGAAGGGGCTGCCTTACCACTTCTTCTCTACTGGGCAGCAACAAATGCTTGATCAACTGTACGCTGCCTTTAAACTAGCCCTGTTTTACCTGGACTGCGCTTCTTGCAAGAGCTTGTTGACTAAAGTATCATACTTAACAACATCAAGTGTGTCCGCAATAAAAACAAGTCTCCACGTGGAAGCAAAAGTCTGATATGACTCAGGTAAAGCATCGAGAACAGTCTGCACAAGAGAATGATCAGGAATAATCTCACCTGCAGAAATCAACTGTTCCTTGAGATCTTTAATCTCAGCAAGAAAAACATTTATGTCATCATCTTCTAGCATAATCTTCGATTCTAGCTCTTTACGCAGGTAAGAGATTTTTGCCTCGTTATTACGACCTGCATACAAACCAGCTAGAATATCCCAAGCCTGTTTTACTGTTTTAGCTGAACGAATATGTGGAGTGATGTTACGTTTGATAGAAAGTGCAATCAAGGGGCATGAGCCTGCGCATCTTTACCATCCCAAACGAGCTTGTTCAGCAGTGGGTAAAACAGCAGCAAACAGTAGAGCTGCTAGAACCTACAACATCCTCAACAGATTCCACATCCACAAAAAACCTGGACGTACATCCATACCGTGCAAAATGTTCCACACTCCTTTTGCAACCAAAACATGCTGCATTATGTATGCCCAAAGTGGATAGTTGCTGTCTCCATCCAGTTTGTCATCAGCAACAATAGGCAGACAACATGCGAAATACATCATTGCTATTATCAGCCATGGCCACTAACTGAAACTAATGCAAAAGCTGCCTATAATGAAGCAAAGAACAAAAAACAACTCGTGCTATGTAGCACGGTCCACAATAGAATACGTATGCATGTTTTGCAGAAAACTGCACTGTCGAAATTTCTGCATAAAATGACGAAAACACATGTACAGAACTTGTAATGCAAAAACAGAGCCCGAAACGACCTCAGATGCAATATCTGAGAACGCAAAGCCCTACGGTCCTATCTGCAGAGTATAGGGACCTGCAAGCGCTCATGAAAGCTCACCTCAATCGGAGAACGTGAATCAGAGGGTGCTAGCAACGTAGCCCTGGGAGCCGATGCCTGTTCTGATACCAATTGTTGGAATTAGGATTGCAGGAAAGCACACAAAGATTGGATAAGAAGAAACAAGAATGCACACAACACACAATGTATTAGATTGTGTCAATGTACAAAGATAAGTTAGCCCTAGAATGATGGGCGTATATACAAGTCGGGGGAAAAAACCTCCTAAAAGAGGGAAAAAGTGCCCTGGCGGTCCTAAGTGTGTTCACACACATCACTGTCTATATATATGGCAATACTAAGAGATGGCATATGCAATGTGAAATGGACGCATAGTTTAGATTAGCTAGCTACAAAAAGAGAGTCGCATTAGAAAACTAAAAAGAATAATAAAAAATAACATTTTCTCATAAAATTAAAAAAATTAAAATTTTTACTTTTTAAAACACTGAAGTAAAACTAGTTAACACTAATCCTAACCCTAATACAAATGTAACATAAATGATAATCATTTATTTAAGACCTCCTAACAAGTGCAGGGTATAACTTATAGAGTGAGCCATTGGGAAGGGAGCAATAAACTCCATTGAGTTTAAGAGAGATTGAGAGACATAGATAAGAGAGATAGTATCTTTTTATTGGAGTAATTTTATTTTGCTATTCAGAGAGATTGAGAGAGATAGATAAGAGAGACAAAAATAGAGAGAGAGAGAGAGAGAGAGAGAGAGAGAGAGAGAGAGTCTTTTCCATTTTGTATTCAATGTCTCATGTAAATGACTTTTATCAATATCTCACAAAAGTGTGTAATAGAGAGAGACATATAAATGAGAGAGAGAGAGAGAGAGAGAGAGAGAGAGCCCCATTATTAAAAAACTGCTCGCCATATTTAGGCTTATGCTTGCCTGAATTTGCTCGCAAAAAAAATTCCCCTACCGTCATCCCATGTAGCATCACTCGAAAAGTCAAAGACATGATTCACTGCATCAATAGGTATATGGGCATGAGCTAAACCATCGACCATCTCCTCATGTGCAAACCCTCTATGTGTGTATGATGATCCATGATAACAATATGATTAATCAGCATCATCATATTCTTCATTGAACATAGAAGAAATATTCTCACATGAAAGATAAATGGTATTATCTCCGTTTAGCTAAAACAGCAAAACAGGCTTGGAATATTCTAGCTAGTTTTGTATGCAGGTTGTAACGAGGCAAAAATCTCTTACCTACGTAAAGAGCTAGAATCGAAGATTATGCAGGAAGATGATGACATGAATGTTTTTCTTGCTGAGATTAAAGATCTCAAGAAACAGTTGATTTCTGTAGGTGAGATTATTCCTGATCATTCTCTTGTGCAGACTGTTCTTGATGCTTCACCTGAATCATTTCAGACTTTTGCTTCCACGTGGAGACTTGTTACTGAGGACAGACCTGATGTTGTCAAGTATGATACTTTAGTCAACAAGCTCTTGCAAGAAGCGCAGTCCAGGCGAAACACGGCTAGGCAGCGTGCAGTTGATCATGCATTTATTGCTGCCCAGCAGGGAAGAAGTGGTAAGGCAGCTCCTTCCACTATTTCTTCTCTTATTAGTAGGTCTGCAACTTCTTCTCCTTCCACAAGTAGCAACAATAGGTCTGAGAAGGTTCTTGATAAAGGCAAGAAAAAGATCAGGTGCAACTATTGCTGCAAGGCAACTAATCATGTCATTAAGAATTGCCCTAAGCTAAAGGCTAAAGAGGCAAAGAGGAAAGAGTTAAATGCAGCCACAATAGTGGATGCTTCTACAAATGCAGATTTTGCAAATGTTGTGCAGGATACAGAATGGGCATTTAGCGTGTATTGCCAGTATGACCCATCTGTACATGATGCATGTTTGGCAGTTTCTGTTGACTCTAATGTATGGTATTTTTATAGTGGTGCTACAAAGCACATTACCTTGCATCGTGATATGTTCACTTGTCTTGAGGTTGTTCTTAATGGAAATACTGTCATATGTGCCAATAATGCGTCTTACCCAGTGATGAAGGGCATTGGTAAAATTATGCTTATACTGCTGCAAATGGCAGCGCTTTCACACTTTCAGATGCTTTGTATGTGCCAGGGATAAACAAGAATCTATTGTCTGTCTCTACACTTGCTAGACTTGGACTTGTATCAAATTTGCACGGATGACAGATGTATTGTTCATGATTTAACTTTTGGTGATACGATTATTGCACCTGGCACCGTGGGCTGTATAGGCTCAATTCTTATGACAAGTGTGTGGAAGATTCAGCAAATGTAGTTTCTGATGAAAAGGCAGTTTCAAATGCAAAACTATGGCATGCTCGTTTTGGTCATCTGAACTTTGCTAGTTTGCTGCGTTTGCAGAAATTTGATATGGTTGCTTCATTGCCCCCTCTTGAGGCACCATTAAAACATGTTTGTGAAGGTTGTATTTTGGGCAAAATGCAGCGTTCTGTGTTCCCAAAGGATGGTTCTGTGCGGGCCACTCACAAATTGCAACTTGTATATAGTGATGTATGTGGGCCTATGCAAACTCCGTCATTTGGTAAACACTTGTACTTCGTGACTTTCATTGATGATTACTCAAGGCATGCATGGGTATATCCATTGAAGGCAAAGTTCGAAGTGTTTTTCTGCTTCAAACAGTTTTTACTTATGGTTGAAAATGTATCCAATTGTACTGTGGGCACCCTCCTTCTGATCGAGGGAGGGAGTACATGTCTAAAGAGTGATGCATTTTTGGCTAGTCATGGGATAAAACACCAATGTACAGTGCCGTATACCCCTCAGCAAAATGGTATTACTGAGTGGAAAAACAGGTCAGTTATGGAGATGGCACGATGTATGGTCAAGCATGCGTTTTGGCTTGAGGCTGTCATGTGTGCTGCTGTACTCAACAGGTGTCCCACTAAGGCCTTGCAGTCTATTACTCCATACGAAGCTTGGCATGGCAAGAAGCCTTCTATTGGTCACTTGCGTGTCTTTGGTTGCTTGGCCTATGCTTTAGTGCCTATGCAACAACGTAGAAAATTGGATGATAAGGCTGTCAAATGCATTTTTGTTGGTTACAGCAAGGGTTACAGATTGTATCATCCACAGTCAAAGCGTATCTTGATTAGTCGAGATGTTGTTTTTGCGGAAGATGTTGTGCAGCCTTTGTTATCATATACCAAAGAGACAGGTGTGAGCTCACGGAATGTATTTGATACGTTGTTGCCTTTGTTTACAGGTGGGAATTCAAATGTAAGTCCTAATGAGGTAAATATTCAGCCTATCTAGATTTCAAACGACATCATAGATTAGCCTATTTCTGATGATGTAGATTTACAGGATGTAATTTATGAGGATAGGGCTGAAAATGAGCAGGCTAGAGGTATGCCTAAATGGCTGGTGCAAACCTTGCGTGATAGCAAAATTGATGCACCTATTTCTAGTCGTACTTGTTCAGGTTTTCAGCATGCCTCTTATGCATCAAATTGTTATGCTTTGGCTGTGTCTAGTATGTGTGAAGAGGAAGAACCTCTTTCATTTGATGAGGCACAACAATAAAAAAATTGGTTGGCTACAATGCAAAGTGAATATGATGCTATAATGAAGAATGGTACATGGTCTTTGTGTGATTTGCCTATTGGTAAAAAGGTCATTGGATGTAAGTGGGTTTTTAAGTTGAAATGAAAGCTAGATGGTAGTGTTGATCGCTCTGTAAAGCTAGACTTGTTTGTAAAGGGTTATACTCAAGAAAAGGGCATTGATTTTGATGAGACCTTTGCTCCCACTTGTCGTATGACTACCATTCGTAGCATTTGTGCATTGGCAGCTCATAATGGTTGGAATGTACATCAGTTGGACATAAAGACTGCGTTCTTGAATGGAGATTTGCATGAGGAGGTGTATGTATCGCAGCCTCGTGGTTTTGTTCAAAGAGGGCAGGAAAACAAAGTGTGCAGGTTGAAAAAGGCTTTATATGGTTTAAAGCAAGCTCCACGAGCTTGGTATGAAAAGATACATGCATATTTGACTGCACATGGTTTTCAGAATAGTCCAATAGAAAGCACTTTGTATGTTAAACGTGTGGATGATGTACATCTAATCATTGCTCTCTATGTCGATGACATGCTACTCACAGGACCAAATGAGAGTCATATTGCTGATTTTAAGGCTGACTTGAACGCCTCTTTTGAGATGTCAGATTTGGGGCATTTGCATCATTATTTGGGGATACAATTTAAGCAGTGTGATGGAGGTATTGCTTTGTGTCAGACAAAGTATATTGAGACATTGTTGCGGAGATTTGGCCTTGAAGACTGCAAGCCTATTGCTACTCCAATGAAGACTGGTTTGAAGTTGAGTCTTCATGATGCTGGAGATCACTTTGATGTCACACTCTATGGTTACCTCATTTATGTATGCATTACGAGGCCGGACATTCAATTTGCAATCTCACAGGTGAGCAAGTTATGCATAGCCCAGAGTCTCAGCATTGGAAGGCAGTTAAACGCATTGGAAGGCAGTTAAACGCATTGGAAGGCCGGACATTCAATTTGCAGTCTCACAGGTGAGCAAGTTATGCATAGCCCAGAGTCTCAGCATTGGAAGGCAGTTAAACGCATTGGAAGGCAGTTAAACGCATCTTTCGCTACTTGAGTGACACCATACATCTTGGGTTGTTTTATCCCAAGGGAGGATCGTTGCCGCCGGATTTACATGCTTTTTCGGACTCAGATTGGGATGGTTGCTATGACATAAGAGTGTCCACAAGTGGTTTTTATTTCATGCTTGGTAGCTCATGCATATCTTGGTTGAGAAAGAAGCAACCTACTGTGGCCACTTCTAGTTGTGAAGCTGAGTACAGGGTAGCTTTCACAGCTACGGTTGAGTGTGTGTGGCGGCTCAGACGACTTATGGGCTGACTTGGGTGTTGGACAGGAGTCTGCCACCTCTATCTACACTGACAGTTAGAGCGCATTGGCAGTTGTTGCGAGAAACCCAGTTTTTCATGCTCGCACAAAGCACATTGAGGTGCATTATCACTATGTCAGGGAGAGACTCTCAGCAGGCAGGAGAGATCAGCTTGGCATATGTGCCGACAGCCTCGCCGATCTTTTCGCAAAGGCGCTTCCTCATGAGAGAAGTTTGAAGCTTTCCGCAAAACTTTGGGGCTTGCTCCCCTTTGTGTATTGATCTACTTTGGGCATGGCACTTCCCTATACATGAGTACATGAGTGCCAGCTCTCGTTCACACCATCACTCCCAGGGGAGATTTGTTGCCATATATATAGGTAGTGATGTGTGTGAACACACTTAGGACCGCCAGGGCACTTTTTCCCTCTTTAGGAGGTTTTTTCCCCCGACTTGTATATACGCCCATCATTCTAGGGCTAACTTATCTTTGTACATTGACACAATCTAATGCAGTGTGTGTTGTGTGCATTCTTGCTTCTTCTTCTCCAAGCTTTGTGTACTTTCCTGCAACCCTAATTCCAACATCTGCTCGATTTTGGGTGTTTGGGTTGTGTAGCGGAAAAGATTTAGTGTGCAGCAGCATCTACAGTATCTTCATCAACAACATCGACCATCATACTTTTGCTAGTAATACTCTATTCTCTACTCTGTGTTATTTTTCATACACTTTGCAGCAGCAGGTGATTCAGTCAATTAGCAGCATCCAGGGTTGCATTCAATGAATACTGAGTACTTTCAGTGTGTTGAAAGATTTTGCATTTGGTAGAAAGTTATGGCTGGCAGTAGTGATGTATTCAACTTGTTGTTTGCTGAGGACAAACTTGATGGGACTAACTACCCATTGTGGTCCTATATGATGAGGCATGTACTGGTTGCTAAAGGCCTTTGGAATGTGGTCAGTGGTAGTGAAACTCGTTTTGTTTCACAACTACCAGTGCAACCAGGTGTTTTAGGTACATCTGAAGTAGAATCTGATACAGATGTAGCTCCTCCACATGCACCACCAGTACCTCCCATTGCTGCTCAAACAAGATGGGATGGAAGAGATGCATAGGCACATGCATTGCTTGCACTTTCTGTGAAGCGAAGCATTATTCCTCATATTCAGTCATGTAAGACTTTAAACATGCATGGGATGCACTTGCTGCATTATACCAGGTGCGCAATGAAGCACGTGTTGAATATCTGCGCAAACAGTTAGAGTCTGAGTACATGAATGAGGGAGACTCAGTGGACAGCTTCTTGACCAAGATCAAAGATTTTAAGGAATAGCTTGCTAGTGTGGATGAGATATATCCTGATAGTACATTGGTGTGCCCATAGTTTTCGATGCATTGTCGGATTCTTATCAGAGTTTTTCCTCTAGCCTTAGATTCATGATGAAGGGAAATCCAAATGCCCTTACATTTGATGAGCTGGTTTCAGTACTCTTGCAAGAAAAGCAGTCTAGGCAAAACAGATCTAATATGTGAGTTAGTGACTAAGCTTTTGTTGCCAATCAGAAAGAAGGCAAAGGTAAAGCTTCTTCGCATGTTGGCTATAAGCTAAAATCAGAATCCTCAGGTAAGGATGCAGAGAAAGAAGGTGATAAGCCTAAAAATAAGGGCAAGTGTCACTAGTGCAGGAAACCAGGGCACTACATACCTGAGTGCAAGAAAAGACTAGAGAAGGAGAAAAAGAAAGAATCGGGCATGGCTGTGGTGGCTGATGCATCTGCAAGTTTTGCTCACGATGATTGGGCATGGATTGTACATTGCAGTTATGACCCTTCTGTTCATGATGTATGCATATGTTAGTGGTAGAATCGGATGCTTAGTACTTTGACAGTGGTGCTAGTAATCACATTTCTTCACAAAAAAAATTCATTCTCATCTCTAGAATCTGTCCCAAGTGTAGGAATCATCACATGTGCAAATGGTTCCTCATATCCTGTCAGAGGAGTTGGTAGAGTTATGCTCACTGCTGCAAATGGAGGCGCATTTACTCTTTCTAAAGTTTCATATGTGCCAGGCATTAAGAAGAACTTGCTGTTAGTTTCAGCCTTGGCCTTGTCAGGCTTGACGATGAAATTTGTGGATGACAAATGTACAGTTCAGGATAGAAATGATGGTTATTCTATCATTGCCTCCTCAGGTACCTTGTTTCATGGCCTATATAAGATGGATGTATTTGAGAAGTTGCAATGTGATGCTTGCTTAGTGTCTACGATTCGTGCTATGAGTGATGCAGAATTATGGCATGCACAATTTGGCCATCTACATTATGGCAGTTTGTTACACCTTCAAAGGCACAATATGGTGTCTGAGTGCCAACTCTTGAGACCTCTACTAGACATGTATGTGAGGGGTGTATTCTTGGTAAAATGCATTAGGCATTATTTCCAAAGGATGGATATGTGAGAGCTGTTAAGAAATTATAGCTTATACATAGTGATGTATGTGGTCCTATATGAGGACACCATCTATTGGGGAATATCTATACTTTGTCACTTTTATGGATGATTACTCCAGATATAGCTGGGTGTATCTCTATTAAAGCAGAAGTCAGAGGTTTTTATGTGCCTTAGGCACTTCGTATCCATGGTTGAAAATGCATGTGAATGTAAAGTTGGCACCCTTCGTTCAAATCGAGGGGGGGGGAGTATATATCCAAGGAATTTCATGCATGTATGGTTGAAAAAGGCATAAGGCATCAATGTACATGTTACCATATTATAGTAGTGATGTGTGTGAACACACTTAGGACCGCCGGGGCACTTTTTCCCTCACTAGGAGGTTTTTTCCCCCGTGCATTGTATATACGCCCATTATCTTCTAGGGCTTGTTATCTTTCATTTTGGCACTCATAATACACTACTGTGTTGTGCTCAAGCTTCCTCATCTTCTTGAAGTTGTGTGTGCATTCCTGCAACCCTAATTCCAACAATTGGTATCAGAGCAGGCTTCCTCCTCCCGGGCAGCATCACCGGCACCTGCCGCTTCATCTCCTCCGTTTGCGACGAGGTTTCACGAGCGTCTGCAGGTTAGTATATGCCGTGGGAGAGCCCGTAGGGCTTGGTCATTTCAGAATTTTGATCTGAGGTCATTTCGCCCTCCGTTTTTGCATTCCAAGTACTGCGCAGGCAAATTCGTCCTACTGTGCAGATTTTCTGTCAAGATTAAAATCTGCAGGACAGGTGCCCATTCGTCTGTTTTGGGCTGTGCTACATAGCACAGGTCGATTTTATACAGGTTTTCCTCTTACAGACAGCATTTACATCTAGTAGTACAGTCATTGGCCATGGCTGACAACAATGATGTATTTCGCATGTTGGCTGCTGAGGATAAGTTGGATGGCACCAACTATCCATTGTGGGCATATATGATGCGACATGTATTGGTAGCAAAGGGGTTATGGAACATTGTGCAGGGTATTGATGCACGTCCTATTGTGGCTGGGAATGCTGCAAACACATCAGAAACAGGTACTGTTGATGATGGTGCAGGCACAAGTGCTGTAGCAGCTGTTCGAGAACCACCACTTTCAGCAGAGCAGATTCGTTGGGATGGTAGAGATGCGCAGGCTCATGCCTTGATTGCGCTGTCTGTCAAACGTACCATTATCCCACATATTCGCTCCTGCAGGACTTCTAAGGATGCTTGGGATGTACTTGCCACATTGTATCAGGCAAGAAATGAGGCTCGTGTTGCTTACCTCCGAAAACAGTTGGAGAGTGAGCATATGAACGAAGGTGATTCTATGGATAGCTTTTTGACAAAGATCAAGGATTTCAAAGAGCAGCTCATTTCTGCAGATGAAATCCTATCAGACAGTTCACTTGTGCAGACTGTTTTGAATGGTCTACCAGATTCTTATCAGGGTTTTGCTTCCACTCTTCGCTTGATGATGAAAGGCAATCCCAATGCCTTATCATTTGAGGAGTTAGTTTCTGTTTTGCTGCAAGAAGACCAGTCAAGGCAAAACAGGAATATTATGCGTGTCGCAGATCAAGCTTTCGTTGCTAATCAGAGAAGCGGGAAAGGTAAAGCTGGCTTTTCTTCTAGTAAGCAGAAATCTGCAAATGCTGCGCAACCAAAGAAGGAAGACAAAGATGAGAAGAAAGGTGACAAACAGAAGACATTTTGCAAGTACTGTAAGGGAAATGATCATGTCATCAAAGCGTGTCCTAAGCTGGCTGCGAAAGAGGCTAAGAAGAAAGAGGCTGGTATGGCTGTTGCAGATGCCTCTCCTTCTAACAATGAATCTGCTAATGTTGTGCTAGATACAGAATGGGCATTCAATGCGCAGTGCAGTTATGACCCATCTTTGCATGACACATGTATGTCTGCAGTAGATTCAGATGTATGGTACTTTGACAGTGGTGCCACTAAGCATATCACCTCGCAGCGCAGTTTATTCACTTTCCTTGAGTCTGCTCCCACAGGGAATACTGTCACTTGTGCCAATAACTCCTCTTATCCCGTTAAAGGAGTTGGACAGATTGTGCTGAATGTTGCAAATGGCAACACCTTTACACTTTTTGATGCATTGTATGTGCCAGGGATCAAAAAGAATCTGCTGTCAGTCTCCGCATTTGCCAAAACAGGTTTGGTTGTAAAATTTGTGGATGACAGATGTACTGTTCATGATCTCTCTTGTGGTGACATCATTGTAGCATCTGGTTCACTATGTCGAGGGCTGTATAAGCTCAATATGGATGGCAAATGTGTAGAGGATTCAGCATGTGCTATTATGGATACGCAGGCTATTTCAAATGCAAAACTGTGGCATGCACGTTTTGGTCATCTGAATTTTGCAAGTTTGCTGCGCCTGCAGAAATCTGAAATGGTGTCTTCTTTGCCTAAGCTTGAGGCACCTGTCAAGCATGTTTGTGAGGGCTGCATATTGGGTAAAATGCAGCGTGCTTCCTTTCCCAAAGATGGATCAGTGAGAGCTGAACGCAGATTGCAGCTTGTTCACAGTGATGTTTGTGGTCCCATGCAAACTCCATCATTTGGAAACTACCTTTACTTCGTGACTTTCATTGATGATTTTACCAGGCATGCATGGGTATATCCTTTGAAGGCAAAGTCCGAAGTGTTTTTGTGCTTCAAACAGTTTTTGGTTATGGCTGAAAATGTGTCAGAAAGTAAGATGGGCACCCTCCGTTCAGATCGAGGGGGGGAGTATATGTCTTCAGAATTTAATGCATTTCTGGCTGAGCGTGGGATAAAACACCAATGTACAGTGCCGTATACACCACAGCAAAATGGTGTGGCTGAGAGAAAAAACAGGTCTCTCATGGAAATGGCAAGATGTATGGTTAAGAGTCAAAGTCTACCACATGGTTTTTGGCTTGAGGCTGTCATGTGTGCCACTTATGTACTAAACAGGTGTCCCACCAAAGCATTACAGGTTGTCACTCCATATGAGGCTTGGCATGGCCGCAAGCCATCTGTTGGCCATTTACGTGTTTTTGGTTGCCTGGCATATGCATTAGTGCCTGTGCAACATCGCAGAAAATTGGATGACAAAGCTGTCAAATGTATTTTTGTTGGATATAGTGCTGAGAGCAAAGGCTATCGTTTGTATCATCCACAGACAAAGCGCATTTTGGTTAGCCGTGATGTTGTATTTGTGGAAGATGCAGTTCAGCCCTTGGTTTCATGTACTAAGGAGACAGATATCAGCTCACGTGATGTCTATGATACATTGTTGCCTCTTTTCAGTGGTGCACAGTCAAGTGCAATACCTCATGAGGCAGTTTTTCAGCCTATGCAGGTTTTAAATGATGGCACAGATCAGCCTATATCTGATGCAGATGTGCATGATGCACTTGAGGATGAGAGACAAGAGATTGAAGGCTCTAGGAATATGCCTAGATGGCTGGTGCAGACTTTGCGTGACAGCAAGTTGGATGCCCCTTTGTCTAGTCGCACTCGTTCTGGCTCTCATGGTGCCTCTTATGCGTCAGATTGTTATGCATTGGCTATTTCTAGTATGTGCGATGAAAGTGAGCCTGTTTCATTTGATGAGGCACAAAGTTCAGAAAATTGGATGGCTGCTATGCAAGCAGAATACGATGCTATTATGAAGAATGGTACATGGTCTTTATGTGACTTGCCCCCTGGCAAGAAGGCCATTGGCACTAAGTGGGTATACAAATTGAAGCGTAAGCCTGATGGCACAGTGGATCGCCATAAGGCTAGGCTTGTTGCAAAAGGTTATGCTCAAGAGAAGGGCATTGATTTTGATGAGACTTTTGCTCCCACATGTCGTATGACCACTGTTCGTAGCATCTGTGCATTAGCAGCTCATAATGGTTGGAATGTACATCAGCTGGACATAAAGACTGCGTTCTTAAATGGAGATTTGCATGAGGAGGTGTATGTATCGCAGCCTCGTGGTTTTGTTCAAAGAGGGCAGGAAAACAAAGTGTGCAGGTTAAAAAAGGCTTTATATGGTTTAAAGCAAGCTCCACGAGCTTGGTATGAAAAAATACATGCATATTTGACTGCACATGGGTTTCAGAATAGTCCAACAGAAAGCACTTTGTATGCTAAACGTGTGGATGGTGTACATCTAATCATTGCTCTCTATGTCGATGACATGCTGCTCACAGGACCAAATGAGAGTCATATTGCTGATTTTAAGGCTGATTTGAATGCCTCTTTTGAGATGTCAGATTTGGGGCATTTGCATCATTATTTGGGGATACAATTTAAGCAGTGTGATGGAGGTATTGCTTTGTGTCAAACAAAGTATATTGAAACATTGTTGCGGAGATTTGGCCTTGAAGACTGCAAGCCTATTGCTACTCCAATGGAGACAGGTTTGAAGTTGAGTCTTCATGATGCTGGAGATCACTTTGATGTCACACTCTATCAGACAGCTGTTGGTTGCCTCATTTATGTATGCATTACGAGGCCAGACATTCAGTTTGCAGTCTCACAGGTGAGCAGATTTATGCATAGCCCAGGCATTAAGCATTGGCAGGCAGTGAAGCGTATCTTTCGCTATTTGAGTGGTACTCGGCATCTTGGGTTGTTTTATCCCAAGGGGGGATCATTGCCGCCAGATTTACATGCTTTTTCAGATTCTGACTGGGCTGGTTGTTATGACACACGCGTGTCCACGAGTGGTTTTTGCTTCATGCTTGGAAGCTCATGCATATCATGGTTGAGCAAGAAGCAGCCTACTGTGGCCACTTCTAGTTGTGAAGCTGAGTACAGGGCAGCTTTCACAGCTACGGTTGAGTGTGTGTGGCTCAGACGCCTTATGGCTGATTTGGGTGTTGGGCAGCCATCTGCCACCACCATCTTCACTGACAGTCAGAGCGCATTGGCAGTTGCGCGGAACCCAGTGTTCCATGCTCGTACGAAGCACATTGAGGTGCACTACCATTATGTCAGGGAGAGACTCTCTGCAGGAGAGATCAGTTTGGCTTATGTGCCAACACAGGATAACCTTGCAGACCTTTTCACAAAGGCTCTGCCTCGTGAGAAGTTCGAAGCTTTTCGCAAAGCTTTGGGCTTACTCCCTTTTGTGGATTCGTCCACATAGCTAGACACTTCCCTATACATGAGTGCTAGCTCTTGTTCACCGCATCACTCCAGGGGGGATTTGTTACCATATTATAGTAGTGATGTGTGTGAACACACTTAGGACCGCCGGGGCACTTTTTCCCTCACTAGGAGGTTTTTTCCCCCGTGCATTGTATATACGCCCATTATCTTCTAGGGCTTGTTATCTTTCATTTTGGCACTCATAATACACTACTGTGTTGTGCTCAAGCTTCCTCATCTTCTTGAAGTTGTGTGTGCATTCCTGCAACCCTAATTCCAACAGTACAGTGCTATACACACCTCAGCAAAATGGTGTGGCTGAGAGGAAGAACAGATCTCTCATGGAGATGGCACGATGTATGGTGAAAGCCCAAGATTTACCTCATGGTTTTTGGTTAGAGGCAACTATGTGCGCAAACTATGTGTTGAACAAATACCCTGGCATGGCAGGAAGCCTTCTGTGGCTCATTTGCGTGTTTTTGGTTGTCTTTCTTATGCTCTTGTGCCTGAGCAACAATGCAGCAAGCTTGATGATAAGGCAGTTAAATGCATATTTGTGGGATACAGTTCAGAAAACAAGGAATATACACTCTATCAATATGGATCCTCCCACTTCCACGGAGGTCACCCATCCCAGTTGTGGCCCTGCACAAGCGCGCTTAACTGAGGTGTTCCACAAATTGGTCTAGCCATCCAAACCCCAAAACCTTAAGGTGTTAGGTGACCTCTGGTAATCCAATTTGTAGAAACCTCAACTTGCCAAGATTCAAACCTAGTCTTACCATATGAGCTGGTTCTCTCTAGAAGTGTGGATTGCATCTCCAACACCCCCCCTCAAGCCACACTTTAGTTGAGGTCTTAGCTTCCAACATCACAATCTAGGCTTTGATACCATGTTGAAAACATGCATCCTTATCGAGGCCCATGTGAACACCATTGCGATGGCAGCATACATCGAACATGCCCTGGAAGGACTCCATCCTGTCACACCATACTCATAGGATGCTTCTGATGAATAACAATCATGATCATCATTTTTCATCATGTAGCCATCTCTATCAACATATGCATCATCAACATAGCTATGCATCATCCATCCATGCCGAATTTCATTATAAGTCATGCCTTTGGTGAAATCATAAGGCAATCTCACCCATATCCCAAGACATCTCCATGATGCATCAAAATCCATACTCTCAAGCAAGTCTCACAAAGACTAAATGTGTGGATCACACTTCACACAGAAGGCATGTGAACCAAAAATGACACAATAAGTGTGGATTGGGGAAAGTGTAAATGGTCAAAAATCAAACTAGTAGTACATGTAGAATGACCATCTAAGTAGGGCTATGGATGGGTAAAAATAGTCAAGGTGTGGATGGGCCAAAAGATATAGAGGACAAAGAATGGGTAAGGGTGTGGAAGGAGCTAATGTGGAAGATCACAAAGTGTGAAAAGTCTAGAAATGAATTTTGCAAAGTTTTCTTTTGTTGTTGGCGGCCACTCTTGTAAGCTAAAATCTTGCTTGAGCTTAGTGATGCTGTAGCACTTCTCTACACTTTGAAGTTCTACGCTCTTCTTCACATATGATCACGTCGGCTAAGCCTTTAGTAAACAAGATGATGAAGCCTTGGCCGCTTGAGCTTGATGATGCTATAGATGTTGTAGAATGACAAGTTGGCCGAGGATCTTTTTTGGCTTTTGTTTGAGATTGCCTTGCTAACATCCAGATTCAGTCTAGAGGACGCGAATATACTACGTTTGGGAACCACATTCACCAAATGTTGAAGTTGGGGCTAAGTATTGATGATGATTCTAAAGCCTCCATTGAAGTTGATGAGGATACCTAGGGTATTTCTCTAAGGTTCAAGCAAAAGATCATTTTAACTATGTATTCTCAGTATCCAAAGTTATAAGCCAAAGGAGTTCGCTGCTTAGATCAATTTGAACACTTTGAACATGTGGGGTATAGTGAAGTCCATTCTGGATTTGTGCTTGAAGCTTGGAGAAGGTAAGCATGTTTTTGGTGAAAGATCCATCTCAAAGAGTATTGTTGTTGGCTGAGCCTTTAACCAAAGGTAATGATGCATGTGCCCTTACAAATCTGTTGCCATATATATATATAGGCAGTGATGTGTGTGAACACACTTAGGACCGCTGGGGCACTTTTTCCCTCTTTAGGAGGTTTTTTCCCCCGGCTTGTATATACGCCCATCCTTCTAGGGCTAACTTATCTTTTGTACATTGACACAATCTAATACATTGTGTGTTGTGTGCATTCTTGCTCCTTCTTCTCCAAGCTTTGTGTGCTTTCCTGCAACCCTAATTCCAACAATTGGTATCAGAGCAGGCATCGGCTCCCAGGGCTATGCCGCCAGCACCCTCCGACTTACATTCTCCGATTGAGGTGAGCTTTCACGATCGCTTGCAAGTCCCTATACTCTACAAAATCAGCCCTTAGGGCTATGCGTTCTCAGAAACCGCATCTGAGGTCGTTTCGGGCTCCGTTTTTGCATTGCAGTTCTGCACAGGTGTTTTCGTCATTTTCTGTAAAAATTTTGACAGTGCAGTTTTCTGCAAAACAGGCAAACATATTCTATTGTGGATCATGCTACATAGCACGAGTTGTTTTCTATTCAGTCTTTGCTTCATTACAGGCAGCTTTTGCATCAATTTCAGTCAGTGGCCATGGCTGATAACAGCAATGATGTATTTCGCATGTTACTGAAGACAAACTGGATGGAAACAGCAACTACCCACTTTGGGCATACATGATGCAGCATGTTTTGGTTGCAAAAGGAGTGTGGAACATTGTGCAGGGTATGGATGTACGTCCAGGTTCTGTGGATGTAGGATCTGTTGAGGATGTTGCAGGTTCTAGCAGCTCTACTGTTGCTGTCTGCTGTTTTACCCACTGCTGAACAAGCTCGTTGGGATGGTAAAGATACGCAGGCTCATGCCTTGATTGCACTTTCTGTCAAACGTAACATCACCCCACATATTCGTTCAGCTAAAACAGCAAAACAGGCTTGGGATATTCTAGCTTGTTTGTATGCAGGTCGTAACGAGGCAAAAATCTCTTACCTGCGTAAAGAGCTAGAATTGAAGATTATGCAGGAAGATGATGATATGAATGTTTTTCTTGCTGAGATTAAAGATCTCAAAGAACATTTGATTTCTGCAGGTGAGATTATTCCTGATCATTCTCTTGTGCAGACTATTCTTGATGCTTTACTTGAGACATATCAGACTTTTGCTTCCACGTGGAGACTTCTTACTGAGGACAGACCTGATGCTGTCAAGTATGATACTTTAGTCAAGCTCTTACAAGAAGCGCAGTCCAGGCAAAAAAGGGCCAGGCAGCGTCAAGCATTTATTACTACCCAACAGCAGAGAAGAAGTGGTAAGGCAGCCCCTTCCACTGTTTCTTCTCCTATTAGTAGGTCTGCAACTTCTTCTCCTTCCCACCATAGGTAGCAACAATAAGTCTGAGAAGGCTCTTGATAAAGGCAAGAAAAAGACCAGGTGTAACTATTGTAAGGCAAATGATCAGGTCATTAAGAATTGCCCTAAGCTAAAGGCTAAAGAGGCAAAGAAGAAAGAGTCAAATGCAGCCACAATAGCGGATGCTTCTACAAATGCAGATTCTGCAAATGTTGTGCAGGATACAGAATGGGCATTTAGCGTGTATTGCCAGTATGACCCATCTGTACATGATGCATGTTTGGCAGTTTCTGTTGACTCTAATGTATGGTATTTTGATAGTGGTGCTACAAAGCACATTACCTCACATCGTGATATGTTCACTTGTCTTGAGGCTGTCTCTAATGGGAATACTGTCACATGTGCCAATAATGCTTCTTACCCAGTGAAGGGCGTTGGTAAAATTATGCTTACTGCTGCAAATGACAGCGCTTTCACACTTTCAGATGCTTTGTATGTGCCAGGGATAAACAAGAATCTATTGTCTGTCTCTGCGCTTGCTAGACTTGGATTTGTAGTCAAATTTGTGGATGACAAATGTACTGTTCATGATTTGACTTCTGGTGATACGATTATTGCATCTGGCACCTTGTTTCGTAGGCTGTATAGGCTCAATTCTTATGACAAGTGTGGAAGATTCAGCAAATGCAGTTTCTGATGAAAAGGCAGTTTCAGATGCAAAACTATGGCATGCTTGTTTTGGTCATCTGAACTTTGCTAGTTTGCTGCGTTTGCAGAAATTTGATATGGTTGCTTCATTGCCCCCTCTTGAGGCACCATTGAAACATGTTTGTGAAGGCTGTATTTTGGGCAAAATGCAGCGTTCTACGTTTCCAAAGGATGGTTCTGTGTAGGCCACTCGCAAATTGCAACTTGTACATAGTGATGTATGTGGGCCTATGCAAACTCCAAACACTTGTACTTCGTGACTTTCATTGATATTTACTCAAGGCATGCATGGGTATATCCACTGAAGGCAAAGTTCGAAGTGTTTTTGTGCTTCAAACAGTTTTTTCTTATGGTTGAAAATGTATCCAATTGTACTGTGGGCACCCTCCGTTCTGATCGGGGGGGGGAGTACTTGTCTAAAGAGTTTGATGCATTTCTGGCTAGTCGTGGGATAAAACACCAATGTACAGTGCCATATACCCCTCAGCAAAATGGTGTTGGTGAGAGGAAAAACAGGTCACTTATGGAGATGGCACGATGTATAGTCAAGGGCCAAGCTTTGCCATATACGTTTTGGCTTAAGGCTGTCGTGTGCTGCATATGTACTCAACAGGTGTCCCACTAAGGCCTTGCAGTCTATTACTCCATACGAAGCTTGGCATGGCAGGAAGCCTTCTATTGGTCACTTGCGTGTCTTTGGTTGCTTGGCCTATGCTTTAGTGCCTGTGCAACAACGCAGAAAATTGGATGATAAGGTTGTCAAATGCATTTTTGTTGGTTATAGTGCTGAGAGCAAGGGTTACAGATTGTATCATCCGCAGTCAAAGCGTATCTTGATTAGTCGAGATGTTGTTTTTGTGGAAGATACTGTGCAGCCTTTGTTATCATGTACCAAAGAGACAGGTGTGAGCTCACGGGATGTATTTGATACATTGTTGCCTCTGTTTACAGGTGGGAATTCAAATGTAAGTCCTAAATGAGGCAAATATTCAGCCTATGCAGATTTCAAACGACATCATAGATCAGCCTATTTTTGATGCAGATTTACAGGATGTAATTTCTGAGGATAGGGCTGAAAATGAGCAGGCTAGAGGTATGCCTAAATGGCTGGTGCAAACCTTGCGTGATAGTAAAATTGATGCACCTATATCTAGTCATACTCGTTCAGGTTTTCAGCATGCCTCTTATGCATCAGATTGTTATGCTTTGGCTGTGTCTAGTATGTGTGAAGAAGACGAACCTCTTTCATTTGATGAGGCACAAAAATAAAAAAATTGGTTGGCTGCAATGCAAAGTAAATATGATGCTATAATCAAGAATGGTACATGGTCTTTGTGTGATTTGCCTATTGGTAAAAAGGCCATTGGATGTAAGTGGGTTTTTAAGTTGAAATGAAAGCCAGATAGCAGTGTTGATCGCTATAAGGCTAGACTTGTTGCAAAGGGTTATGCTCAAGAAAAGGGCATTGATTTTGATGAGACCTTTGCTCCCACTTGTCGTATGACTACCATTCATAACATTTGTGCATTGGCAGCTCATAATGGTTGGAATGTACATCAGTTGGACATAAAGACTGCGTTCTTGAATGGAGATTTGCATGAGGAGGTGTATGTATCGCAGCCTCGTGGTTTTGTTCAAAAAGGGCAGGAAAACAAAGTGTGCAGGTTGAAAAAGGCTTTATATGGTTTAAAGCAAGCTCCACAAGCTTGGTAAGAAAAGATACATGCATATTTGACTGCACATGGTTTTCAGAATAGTCCAATAGAAAGCACTTTATATGTTAAATGTGTGGATGATGTACATCTAATCATTGCTCTCTATGTCGATGACATGCTGCTCACAGGACCAAATGAAAGTCATATTGCTGATTTTAAGGCTGATTTGAATACCTCTTTTGAGATGTCAGATTTGGGGCATTTGCATCATTATTTGGGAATACAATTTAAGCAGTGTGATGGAGGTATTGCTTTGTGTCAGACAAAGTATATTGAGACATTGTTGCGGAGATTTGGCCTTGAAGACTGCAAGCCTATTGCTACTCCAATGAAGACTGGTTTGAAGTTGAGTCTTCATGATGCTGGAGATCACTTTGATGTCACACTCTATCAGACAGCTGTTGGTTGCCTCATTTATGTATGCATTACGAGACCGGACATTCAATTTGCAGTCTCACAGGTGAGCAAGTTATGCATAGCCCAGGGTCTCAGCATTGGAAGGCAGTTAAGCGCATCTTTCACTACTTGAGTGGCACCATACATCTTGGGTTGTTTGATCCCAAGGGGAGATCGTTGCCGCCACATTTACATGCTTTTTCTTCGGTGGGCTGGTTGCTATGACACAAGAGTGTCCACAAGTGGTTTTTGTTTCATGCTCGGTAGCTCATGCATACCTTGGTTGAGCAAGAAGCAACCTACTGTGGCCACTTCTAGTTGTGAAGCTGAGTACAGGGCAGCTTTCACAGCTACGGTTGAGTGTGTGTGGCTCAGACGGCTTATGGCTGACTTGGGTGTTGGACAGGAGTCTGCCACCTCTATCTTCACTGACAGTCAGAGTGCATTGGCAGTTGCGAGAAACCCAGTTTTTCATGCTTGCACAAAGCACATTGAGGTGCATTATCACGTCAGGGAGAGACTCTCAGCAGGAGAGATCAGCTTGGCCTATGTGCCAACACAGGGACAACCTCGTCGATCTTTTCACAAAGGCGCTTCCTCGTGAGAAGTTCGAAGCTTTCCGCAAAGCTTTGGGCTTGCTCCCCTTTGTGGACTGATCTACTTCAAGCATGCACTCCCCTATACATGAGTGCCAGCTCTCGTTTTCACACCATCACTCCCAGGGGGGATTTGTTGCCATATATATATAGGCAATGATGTGTGTGAACACACTTAGGACCGCTGGGGCACTTTTTTCCTCTTTAGGAGGTTTTTTCCCCCGGCTTGTATATACGCCCATCCTTCTAGGGCTAACTTATCTTTTGTACATTGACACAATCTAATACATTGTGTGTTGTGTGCATTCTTGCTCCTTCTTCTCCAAGCTTTGTGTGCTTTCCTGCAACCCTAATTCCAACAAAATCTATGTCTTTCTAAAGGAAGTAGTTACAATTGCTTTAATCACTAATCTTTTGTAAGATCCACCCTAAGAACTTCTTAATCATCTTGATTAAGTTAGAATCCTCTTAATCTTGCAACAATTATGTCCAAATGGCTTGCTGTTAAACAATTTTCTTCTTCCTCAAGTAATTTTTATTTTCTTATCAAATTGTTTGAAACCTTATGGTATATGGTGCATATAGGCCTAAACTTGTAGATTGGATTCAATTCCAAGTAGGGTTGAACTTGCAAATCAGTTATTAGGCCTAGACTTGATTTCAACTTACTTTTTGTTTCATTTTTTTCCCTATTTTGCACGTAAAACTATTAAGACTGCACACTTTTGCATCAAGAATTCATCCATATGTCCTTTGCATAACATTGATGCATAATTCTGTAATAGAACTTCCTTGAATTGATGAAAATGCATTAAAGACATTGTTGTCCACTATGTGTGCTACAAGCAATGTTTTCTCAACACTATTCTGGTTCTCTTTCCTTGGCAATACATCAACACTGATTAAACATTACCAAGAATGCACTAGATTGCACTCTTCTCAAGTATTCTTTTCACTTTCTTTGTCAATCTTACTTGTTGAGCAAGGTTCTTGCATAATACTTCAAGGAAATGAAAAAATGAACCAAGAGTAGGGTAATTAGCTCTTATTGTTGTAAGTTTGCATAGTTATGCACTAAGCTCTTATTCTTGCACCGAGAAACTCTGCATAGCTCTATACTCTTCTTGAATCTACAAACTGTAACACTCTGCACCAATAATTTTGCTATAACGAAGGCGCCAATCCAATTTGGGTGTCTCGATCATCAAAGCTTCTTCCTTAACACAAAACTTAAAGGCCAAAGAAGAAAAAAAGTACTCCACAACATCGTCTACAAAAGCCTATGCGATTTCTTGAAAGAACTCCAACAACTCAATAAGTGTGGGTACCAAAAAGATTACTGCAAGCTCAAGGATACTACTAAGGTAATACCAAAGCTTGGATTCCCAACAAGCGCATCAAGAGAAGACACCTAAGCTTGCACAAAGAAAGAAACCTTAGGACCAACCACATCAGCCCCACCAATTCATAATGTTTATAAAAGATGGGTGCATGTGCATGTGCTTCAAAACAAGGATATTCTTATAGAAATCCCATCATATGGTTGCTAAGATCAAACAAAGTGAAGAAAGCCTCACCTCTAACTTCAATTCCAAGAACTTCACCTAAAGTTTGACAAAAATGGAGGCCCAAGCAACACCAAGCAAGCCACTCAACCCCTCTTGTGCATACAACACATACACAAGAGCTTGCTTATTTAGTCAACACCAATGGCAACTAACCAGACGTTGTACCTACCACATCGACAATAATTGAGCCACAAATTCAAGAATCAATCCCCAGACATTGTATCTACCACCTCGACAAAAATTGAGCCACAAATTCAAGAATCAATCCCCACGTCTGCAAAACAGAGACTTATGAGCGCATCAAGGGAAAACTCACAATGCTCTTTTCACTCCTTTGGATAGAAGTATGCGTGCAAATGCTACGCGAGCGGTAGACATAAAAACCTATTCTCTCAAAAAGGAGAGTAGCCACAAGAACCTGTTGCTCTCGTAAAGGTTGAATAAAAAAAGAGAAAAAAAACACAAGGGAATCACACAAATGGCCTACCTAAAAATGGTAGAATATCACAATAAACTCCCAACGATCTTCAATAAGCTAATACATTTTTGTTAAGCTTATCGCTTAGTATTCTTTTGGCTAAGTTAATGTAGCAGTTATTCCATGAGTACATATCCATACTTATGCACTAAAGGACATTTGGACCAGAGCCTCACCATCAACAACTTTCCAGGTACATCTCTAGATGAGGGGGCCATGGTGGGCAAAAGTGAAAAGATGCAGGGGAGAAGAGAGCTTGAGCTCTTGCAAGCACACACACTCACAAAACCCTAGAAGAGAACACACAAGGTGAGAGACTGAAAATCTTCTTCTTCTTCACTCAACACACCATATACAAAGATAAGAGTCCACACAATGAAAAGGTACTCAACCAAATACATACTAGGGTTCTCTATAGTGTGAACCCAACTAAATGAGCTGGCGCTATAACTATGTCAGTCTCTAGAATGGCTGTCACATAGCACTGACCGCATATCACCCATGATCTCACCAACCATGCCAGTGGTGTAAGTGTGGGGCCTATCCCCCAGGCGGGTCATCAGTGTCCACCGCCTCACTAGATGAGCTCGATATCTCAACAAAAAGCCTGGTCAATGGTACAACCCATCGCATGGAATTTTCCTTTAAATTGGAAACCTCTCCAAACGAAGCTAAAGTCTTCACAACAAATTGATCTCTAATCCTTAGTGAAGATGTCTATATTAGCCTTGCAAGTCAACGTAATTCTTTCATGCCTTGCTAACAATTGGCTACTTTAACAAGCAGCAACTCAATAAGAGTCCACAACAAGTAGCGACTCAATATAAGAGTATTTTTTACTCAATTCTTATACTTCATGTATATCTACTTCATAAAACACAAAAATGTACATAAAAGCATAAAAAACACATGGGATGTAAGATCCTTGTCCCCACCGTGCAATGGATTTGGGGTGCTAGCAGTGGAAGTAGCACATCTTACGCAGGGTAGGGTCCCACACTCGGGGCCTCGTCCACGGATATCCGGACAGGTGACTAATTCCTCGGTTCTTCCAAAACCGAACTCGGAAAAACTTCTCTTGCCCGGAAAGCATAGGCGGTTCCTCCAGGGTAAAATTTTACTCTAACGTAGTCAAGATCATTACTGACCAAACTGATCCGACCGTACCTATAAAGATACTCGACCAGATCAAGGAAGAAACTTGCACTTGGATCATAGAGATCAATGCTTTTTTCCCATCAAGAGGCACAGCCATTGATTCCTATCCATAGAACAATTACTATCCGGGATTTACTTCATCTATCGTAATAATAGAAAGGAGTCTCATTTTACAGATCCATCAGTCCAGCCTAACCCCATCTAGTCCCATGGGTTAGCCAACCGCCAACCACTGTAGTGATGGGATCCAAATTAGAATTTGGTTAGGTTTTGTCCCGGGTACCAGGGAAAAGAGTTCCCAGGCCCCCCTAGCCGGATACTCATGCAAATTTAACACCAGTCATGCCACACCCATACCCAATATGAAATTGCCTGTTTCACAGATTCAGCCATCTTTAAAACAATCATTTAATAAAACCATAGTATCACTGATCACAATCCTCCAAAATATCCGGTTGAATCTCAATTTCCAATCATTCCTTCATCGGAGTATCTATGGCATCATTGGCAGCCAAAACGCTCACCGCCTGTCCACTCAGGGGCCTTTTCAATAGTTCCTAGCTCATAGTACTCGGCAATATAATCACTTAAAAAAATCAAGATGGAATCTCCGTTGAAGATCAGCAAGATCAACCAACAGATCCATATAAAAGAGCCATGGACTCATCCGTTTGAGGACCAGCAAGGTCAATCAACTAGATCCATGCCCGGTTTCATAAAACAACTCTTACTCCCTTATCAATATCTTCCACGATGCACGTGTGGGTATCTTCGCGACGGCGACCCAAAGCCCGAGTACCGTATGGTCAGCACCCTCTAGGATCCTTCGCAGGTCACCTAGCGATTCACTCATAGGCCGCTTCCTAGGTCCCTCATCCACCGTACCAGAAGCTCACCATTTAAATCGAACCAGGCTGGTCAAGACCTCGGCCGACCATGCTACGCGAGACGTCTTCCATTGACTCTCCGTCAGCTGTTGCAACTTTATCAGTTAGGTCTCCACGACCTTAATCACAAGACGGTCAAAATGCTTCCCCAGCATTCTTGACATAAAACAGTCGTTTACAAACAGGTCACAAATACAGTTTCTATAAATGAACTCTTGTCTTTCCACATTATCCCTCATCAGTCCATATTACTTATTCTACATTCCATTCATATGTGTACTCATTCTCATCCAATCATATCATTTTTCATCTCATCACATCAGATTCATTCACGTCACATATCATTTATTCACATCCCTCATCAATCCACATTACTTACTCCCCACATTCCATTCATATGTATACTCATTCTCATCCAATCATATCATTTTCCATCTCATCACATCAGATTCATTTACGTCACATATCATTTATTCACATGTCATCACATCTCATCCATTCACTCATATCGACGTCACATCATTTCACATACACATTCGCATTCATTATTCCACATACACATCCACATTCGTACATCCACATCCATACATCCACTTTCACATCCGCATTCATACATACATATCCATATCCACATCCATACATCCACATCCACATTCATACATCCACATCCACATCCACATCCATACATCCATTTCTACATCCACATCCACATCCATACATCCATATCCACATCTACATCCATACATCCACATCCACATCTACATCCACATTCATACATCCACATCCACATCCATACATCCATTTCCACATCCACATCCATACATCCATTTTCACATCCACATTCATACATCCATCCACATTCATACCTCCACATCCACATCCATATATCCATTTCCACATCCACATTCATACATCCACATCCACATCCATACATCTATTTTCACATCCACATCTATACATCCATTTTCACATCCACATTCATACATCCACATCCACATCCACATTCATTTTCAAATATAAAAAGGGTCCCCTTCTTATGAGAAATCCATAAAATTTTTTCTAGAGAGGATATTACTTTTGGCCTTGTTTTCAATATTGCACATGCCCATTTGTCATATGTTAGCGTTACCAAATTACCTAGGCTGTAAGCAACCATTTGAGTGTAAGAGAGTGATCATTGGAGTTGTACAAGCACCAAGGGATCTACAAAAAAACTCGTGGGTTATTGGAGAGGTGGGAACAATTAAGACCTTTTCTTAAATTATACATTTCTTCTTTTTTTTGTAATTTATTTGTCTATTCCATGGTGATTATAATTCAAATTAAATTAGAATAATAATTTCCTATTCTCTGCACAATTCCTAAAACCAGAGACCTTAAAAGTGTAAATTTGACCCTTTACCCTTAGTTTAGTACTACATAACCCTTATAGAAACCAAAGATCTTTAAAGTCTAAATTTGATAAGTCTAAATTTGACTCTTTGTTTAGTATATAACCCTTATAGAAACCCTAATAAATTGAGGGAAGCTTATTGTTTCTTAGAACCATAGAAAAAATTAAGGATTGGGATATGCTACTAAACCTAGAGAAAAAAGTTTAATATTGGCTAAGCCTTAGATTAAATTAATTTCTAGAGATAAAAAACTAATCTAGATGCTCTAATTTGAGGAGAACCTAAGTCTAGACAATATTTTGGATTAAATTATGGATGGTAGGGTTGAATTAGGAAAGTTTTATTCAAATTATGAATTTAGGGTTACCCCGATGCTTAAAGAATTAATAAAGGCCGACTGCATGCTTGAGGCCATATAAAATGGCCCCATAGCCCCTTGCCATTGTTGTATTTTAATCGGGATTTTCCTTGTGTATATAGAGTAGAGTTACACGCCTCTCTCTCTCTCTCTCTCTCTCTCTCTCTCTCTCTCTCTCTCTCTCTCTCTCTCTCTCTCCACTGCTGTCTATTTTCAGCACTTGCTCTTGTGTTCTCAGATTTTATCTTCATCTCTGCTGCATATTCTAACATGGTATCAGAGCCCTAGGCTCTTGATATTTCTTGGGAATTTTTGTGAGCAAGAGGGAGATTGTTGCATTACTGATTGGTGGGCTGTTTTGGACTATTCGGGAAGAGGAGAAGCAAGAGGAAGGCGAGCTGATTTGCTAGACAACCACTTGCAGGCTGATTTGCTAGACAACCACTTGTGGGCGTAAGTTCTTCTTTGTTCCCACCCACCTACCCTTTTCAGTTACATCCCCGTAATGGCAGATCTGCTTGAGATGGCTGAGAGACATGTGAAGATCCCAACACTCCCCATGTTCCCAGTGGACCGTCAGTTGGACGGGAATAACGACGGCATATGGAAGGTTATGATAAAATCTATTTTGGAGTCTTACAACCTTGCTGATTTCATCGTTGTTGGGGTTCCATGGCCAGAGGTAGAGGAAGGGGAGTTACTGTCGATTCGTAAGGACTGGGAGGCACAGGCACACAGTTGTGGGATCGTGTCAATGCCAGGGTTCGTTCATTAATCTTCCTCAATTGCACATCGTAGGTAATCAATCATATAAAGCATATGATGCTGGCCAGAGGTATATGGTAGCATTTGGCTTCTCTTTATAACAGGGTATCGCCTATGAAGAGGATTTCCTTGAAAGTACAGATGCGGGTTATGAACCCTGCAAAGTCATCGACGATGCGGAGCACAACACATTAACAAGCTGCAGGCTCTTCAGCATGAAGTTCTTCAGGCTCGGAAGGAGATATCATCAGAGGATATGGCCATAACGTTGATGTCTCATTTGCCCTCTCAGTACTCAACATTCTACTTGATTACCAGTGTGGCAGGCTCAGCACCATCACGTGGGAGGAGTTTATGCCCATGGTCTTGGACTAGCAGGAAAGATTCGCAAACCCTCCACAGGGCGGAGGTTCGAAGGCCTTAAGTGGCCAACAGCGGTCGAAAGGCCGTAACAAGGGCAAAGAGAACCGACGGAGAAGTCTTCTGAGAAGAAGTCTGACACGCTGATCGTTCGCGAGAAACTTAAGGTAGAGAGGACCTGTAATGATTGTGGCGAGAAAGGCCACTATTGGAAGCAGTGTCCCAAGCGAAACACTGAGAAGGGTGAAGAATCCTCTGTAGCAATCGTGAAGACTCTAGCATTTGTGCACTTGGAGGTGATGGACACCGATGTTTCATTTTCTTCAGGCATGGAGGAGGCTGGAGGACCGCACTCGGGAGTGGATTCTAAACAGTGGTGCTTCTAGGCACATGACTCCTTCCCGTTTAGATTTACAGGATCTCTGCAAGTATTCTAGTCACATTCTTACTAGGGATACATCCACTATCCTAGTTCACAGTGAGGGGGCTGGTTGGAGATAGTTCCCGATGTGTTAAAACCCTAAGATCTCTCTAAATAATTATTATGCATAAACATGCATAAATCAGGTATAAACTCATCCACTCGACCACCCCCGAGCCCAAGGGATGCACACATGAAATATAATGAAATACATCATACCTCTACCTTGATGTCCCATACCATCAAAGAGGTATAACTCCAATCCAATAGCATGTAGCTATAGTGTGAAATGGTAGATGAGTAGATATGATCCTCTACACAAGAGAGCATAACATAGCCTTGGCCTCACAAGCCCCAAGCCTCAAGCTACCCTTGAGTGTGCCCCATGCCCCTATTATATAGGAGGGCCCTCAAGTGACTCTTGACTCTCCATTTCCCATGTGTGACCCTCGGATGCCTGACCCTAACCTTAACCCTTAAGGTTAGTCCTAACCCATTCTCCACTAGAGCTTGTTTCCCATGCTCCCATGCTCACAAGCCTAATGTGGGTTAGCCTCCTAGTATATGTACACATAATGTGCATATAACATACTTTCCCTCTCTTAAAACATTGCACTCTTACAATGAGAAGAAGGAGAACTGCGCTGAACAATCTCAACCAACTCCCAAGTCAAATCCTCTATTTCCCTATCTTTCCACCTAATTTTAACCTCAGGGATTAGTCAACTATACAAAGTTTCCTTTCCCTGAATTCAAGTACCTTATCAGGTTCATGTGAAACATAGGATAATTCTTTGACTTCAACGAGTTCTTGAGGAGTAACTATGTTATCCTCACCTCCCAGTTTCCCTTTCAATCTATTGATATGAAAGACTAGATGAACTCTAACACATGGAGGTAGTTTAAGTTCATACGTAAACGTGCTAATCCGATGTATAAATCGAAATAGATCACAATATCTAGGAGATAAATTTGAGCATTCTCCTTTTGACAAAGTCTGAGAATCTTTAGGAACTTTTAAATAAACCAATGCTCCTGGTTCAAAAGACCAAATTGAGCATCCTCTATCAGCATAGAACTATGCCTTATCTTGAGCACTCCTGATAGAATCCCAAGCTTCGGTCAGCATTTCCTACATATCACGCAAGAAATCTCTCAATGCATCAAACTCGATGTCCTTAAAACTGACATCAATAGGTGCCCTGGGTTGATACCCATATATAGCATGAACGGACTAAAACCAATAGCCATATGTTTAAAACTGTTATAGGCCAATTCCATCATTGGAAGATATTTTTCCCAATTTGATGCTTTTCCACAGACATATGCACGAAGCATATCCTCTACAATCTGATTCATACACTCTGTTTTCCCATCAGAGTGCGGATAATCAGAGGAATTCATACTCAAAGTAGTTTCCTTGTTGTAAACTATTCAGAATAAAGTAGGAAAACATGGCATTATAACAGCAGGAATCAGGGATTCATTGGCGCCCCGACGTACCCACATCTGCACATGGAATAATCGACGTTTTGAGTTACCCATATCAACATAGAGAGTCATCAGCGTCTCAATGAGTCACATATGTCCATCCGTAAACCATCAGGTTGATTGTATAAATCACCTAAAGTACAAGACTAGAGAAAGAAATGCCAACATAGGAAAAATCCAAATTCCTTAATCCGAACATAACAAGATAAATTCGTTGAACTTCTAAAGAAAAAGATTTCAACAAGTGAAAATGTCGACGAGATTATACTCATCAATACATGTAGGCTATAGATAAAAGAAGTTTATCTAGAGAATGCCCACACCCAACTTCTAGTGAATTCAAAAAATGAGATTATCTTTGAATGTTGAGGTCAACATGCTAAGTGATGTAAGTAAAACAACAATCTTGAGCCCAAATTATCCCATAAGATAATATATGTAAGAGATCGCTAGCGTCCCATACCACCATGATACCACCCACATACCTTAACAATTTGAAACTCCCTAGTATGCCGTCTAGGAAAATTTAAATAAAATCCTGTATAAAAGGAATAAGATGGCCTTATCCCAAACTTTCACATACTAAAATCTATCTCTATATTCTTGAGACTACATCAAGGAATAACTCTTTCCGAGTATATCATTAGAAAAGAAATTGAATTATTGGCACCTTTTTGTAACACGCGGAAGCTGTGGGAGTCTTCTTTCAGTCCTAAACACTCCTGGAAACATGCTGATGCAAAACGCAGATATGGAGAGAGAGTAGAGAGAGAGAGAGAGATGCTAGAAATTTAGTATATTTATATAGTACAAAAAGGGTACTCTGCTATAGCCCTAGGCTGTCTTCATAAAAGGGTGATAAACACCAAAATCTTGGTCCCTACTTGGACCCTAAGGGACTCAATCCCTAAAGGACTGAATGACTAGAATGAAAAGCTACGCTTGCATTTTATAGTCCTTCTGGAACATTGCAGGAGCTGGCCGCCGACTGATGCTTGGATTCCTCTTTTACTGGTCGGGCTTTGCCACACCATGTACTGGACCGCCTTCTTGCAGTAGCCGACCTCTTTTGGTACAGCCGACAAGCTTTGCCACACCATGTACTGGACCGCCTTCTTGCAACCGACCTCTTTTGGTACAGCCGATAGGCTCTGGTCTTCATCCTATGTTATCTATGTGCAGCTGACAGGGTTTTCCTCTTGCTCTCCAAGCCTTGCTCCAGTCCATACTGCCCATAGCACTCTATGCTCCAATCTATGATTCTATCTAGTTCATACTCTTTATCTGGCTGCCTCTTCTGGATCAGCACCTGCGAATGTCCATGGCATTTATCATGCACATGACATCCCCCTCTACTAAACTTGATGACGGGATTCCAACCAACTGATGCTTGGATTCCTCTTTTACTGGTCGGGCTTTGCCACACCATGTACTGGACCGCCTTCTTGTAGTAGCCGACCTCTTTTGGTACAGCCGACAAGCTGTGCCACACCATGTACTGGACCGCCTTCTTGCAACCGACCTCTTTTGGTACAGCCGATAGGCTCTGGTCTTCATCCTATGTTATCTATGTGCAGCTGACAGGGTTTTCCTCTTGCTCTCCAAGCCTTGCTCCAGTCCATACTGCCCATAGCACTCTATGCTCCAATCTATGATTCTATCTAGTTCATACTCTTTATCTGGCTGCCTCTTCTGGATCAGCACCTGCGAATGTCCATGGCATTTATCATGCACATGACATCCCCCTCTACTAAACTTGATGACGGGATTCCAACCTGCTCTTGGATGATTGTCATCATCCCAAATCTTTTCGTGAAATCCCTCTATCATCCATCCATCCTCCCTGGCAACCCTTTTTCTTCTGAAAGCCTGGCCCGATCTTCTAAACCACTCTGTCTCATAGTAAGATCTATGCATCTGTTCCACCTAGTCCACAATCGACTCCTGCCCTGACTTTAAACACTGTCTTGGTCTTCATTCTTGAGAAATGAGTCTGGCACTCTCACATCACCCTTGGAGGATAAACCTCCCTTGGGTTGCCCAAGAACCTATCTAGCTCACAGGACTGCCATCCCCTTTGGCTCTGTGGAACACCACCAACAAACCTCTTGGGTGCTCTTCTCGATTCTGTGCTCCTTGCATTGGGCTTCATATCCATGTACTTTCCTGTACCTTGGACCTATACACCACCATATGGGACTGATTCGCGTTGAGCTGATGCTCTGATACCAATGTAACACGCGGAAGCTCTAGGAGTCTTCTTTTAGCCCTAAACACTCCTGGAAACATGTTGATGCAAAATGCAGATATGGAGAGAGAGTAGAGAGAGAGAGAGAGATGCTGGAAATTCAGTTATATAGTACAAAAAGGGTACTCTGCTACTACAGCCCTAGGGTGACTTCATAAAAGGGTGATAAACACCAAAATCTTGGTCCCTACTTGGACCCTAAGGGACTCAATCCCTAAAGGACTGAATGACTAGAATGAAAAGCTACACTTGCTTTTCATAGTCCTTCTGGAACATTGCAGGAGCTGGCCGGACCAGCCGACTGATGGTTGGATTCCTCTTTTGCTGGTCGGAGGCTGCGCCACACCATGTAGTACTAGACCGCCTTCTTACAGCCGACCTCTTTTGGTACAGTCGACAGGCTCTCGTCTTCATTCTATGTCATCTGTGTGTAGCCGATAGGCTTTTCCTCTTGCTCTCCAAGCCTTGCACCAGTCCATACTGCCCATAGCACTCTGTGCTCCAATCTCTGATTCTATCTGGTTCATACTCTTTATCTGGCTACTTCTTCTTCTAGATCAGCACCTGAGAATGTCCATGGCATTTATCATGCACATGACTCTATTATCTGGCTACTTCTTCTTCTAGATCAACACCTGAGAATGTCCATGGCATTTATCATGCACATGACACTTTCTAATGATAACTACCCAATAAACACAATAAAGTTAGGGTAGAAAAATATTCTAGCCATCATTGAAAAAATTAAGGAACATGTCCAAAAAGAATGGCTAAACAATGGTAAAAAATCATGAAAACATCGTTTAAAATTAATCCAAACAGAAATAGTTACTAATACGAGGTACAATGGTATTAATAATATGCGAATAACCCTCATCTATCTAATGTCAGCACGAGAAAATGTACTTCAACATTAAATAACTCTCGAAAATATTAAATTCTCGAGAAAAAGAATGATCATGATTTTTTTCTAATTTTTCCTAATTTTAAGGGCCTCAAAATATGATAATTTTGAGTTCCACCAAACCTATCTTATGGCATTCCAAACCTATATTTTTCCAAAACAAATTTAGCAATTTAGATTTGCCAAAATACCATTGATATTTTAAAAATATCAATTTTTAAGATTTCTAAAAATAATTTCTAAAATATTCCTAATTTTTCCTGAGAATCCCATCGTTCATGAAATTTTCAATTCCGCCCCAATCCAATGAAAATTTACAATTTTAATGGATTTTCTAATTTTTTGGATCAAAAAATATATTTTTAAAAGAATTTGAATGGTCATGGGCACCCGAATGGACACACTACATGCCAAACACCACACCCCACATTTTCTCAAAATTTAAAATAACCTTTGTCTAATTTTCAAGAATTTTTTAAAATTTTTAAGTTACCCCGAACGCATTAGAATACGAACGGTCAAAAAATTTCAAAATTCCAATGGTTTTCTCGGAATACGGAAAGCCAAAAGTTTTGGAAAAATGAAAAGACAAAAAAAATCGGAATGTGAGGTCAAAAGTTTCCGGAATCCGAAAGGTCAAAAGATTTTCCGGAATTCGAAAAGCCAAAAGGTTTCGAGAAAGCAAAAAGCCAAAAGATTTCCTAGAAGATGAAAAGCCAAAAGGTTTTAAGAGAAAAAATTCAAAAATTTCGAGAGATTTTTTTTTCTCAAATCCTATATTTTCTCATAATTTTTAAGCTTTTTTTCAAGCTTTTTTGAAAAATTTCCAAAAGTTCTTTTTTTTGTAAATAAAAAACTCATTTTAACAAAAATAAAAAAAACAACTTTAATAAGATTTAGTTAAAAGCTTATGTAATTTTTTTGGGGGGGGGACAATTTTCGCCTGGTGGCAACGCAGCCCCCCCCCCTTTGCCGTGCGCCAAAAAACAAGAGAGGGAGAGATGGAGTTCTCTCCCTTTTCCCCTCTCTCCTCTCATTCTTCTCCATTCCATTCTCTCTCCTCTCATCTCTTCTCTCTCTCTTAATCAGAGAGGTTAACATTTCATTAACTTTTTATTAACCTTTTTAATCATAATTATGATTAATATTAATTAAAAAATATATTTTTTAAAGAGAGATTTATACACGTGAGGAAAATTCGAAATTGAGAGACAAAGAGGATCCCACGCTTATGGAAGAGCATTCCATGCATCAACATGCTGGCCACTATACTGAATTTCAACAAAAAATTGACAGAAATTTGATCGCATACCCGCGAGAAAAACCCGCATACATTTTTAACCATAAAAATGCTCTAAAATTTTAGGAAAAAATTCCTAAAAATTCTAGAAATTTAGGGAATCCATTTTACCAAAAATATCCACAATAAAATGTGTGGTATTTTCGTAAAAAATTCCATTAATGCTTATTTTAAACCATTAAAAAATAGAAAAAAAATAGCATTAAACTCGCAGAATTCCCTCGCAACGTCAATTCGTCCATTGACTAGTAGTAACACGCGTTCCAATTGCCAGATCGATGATCCACGTGCAAATCATAAACACAAATCAACAAAATAATATTTTTATTAGTAAATATTAAAATTTACTTCAAAAAAATACCAAAAAAATACAATAAAAAAGAAAAATAACAACAAGATTGCTCTGATACCACTGTTAAAACCCTAAGATCTCTCTAGATAATTGTTATGCATAAACATGCATAAATCAAGCATAAACTCATCCACCCGACCACCCGAGCCCAAGGAATGCACACATGAAATATAATGAAATACATCATACCTCTACCTTGATGTCCCATACCATCAAGAGGTATAACTCCAATCCAATAGCATGTAGCTATAGTGTGAAACGGTAGATGAGTAGATATGATTCTCTACACAAGAGAGTATAACATAGCCTTGAACTCAAAAGCCCCAAGCCTCAAGCTACCCTTGAGTGTGCCCCATGCCCCTATTATATAGGAGGGCCCTCAAGTGACTCTTGACTCTCCATTTCCCATGTGTGACCCTCGAATGCCTGACCCTAACCTTAACCCTTAAGGTTAGTCCTAACCCATGCTCCACTAGAGCTTGTTCCCATGCTCCCATGCTCACAAGCCTAACGTGGGTTAGCTTCCTATTATATGTACACGTAATGTGCATATAACACGATGGCAGAGGGGGAAAGCATTTCTCCCAGGTGTTGTATGTTCCCACACTTGGTTTTCATCTATTGTCAGTGCGCATCAGGTTTGCAAGACTGGCGTACGGGTGGAGTTTGATGAGCATTTTGTTGCTCTTTGGGATAAGGCAACAGGCCAGGTAGTTTGGGAAGACGTAGTGGAGAATAGAGTTTACAAACTTTCAGCACTCTCTCTCCCAGGTCCTCAGTTTTGTGATGAGTGGCAGTCTGGTAATGGCCACTTAAGTGTGGATACGTTGCAGGTGCAGGCTTTCCGGGACCAGATGGTGGATAGCTTGCCAGTTGATGGCAGTAGTTGGCCAGGAACTTTCCAGTACAGATGTTGGTAGTTCTTGTGTTCGTCAGCCAGAGGAAACTTTACAAGTAACTTATGCTCTGATGTCTCGTAGTATTCGGGACAAAGACACTCCTATAGATAACATCAACATAAGCATCAGCAATATCATAATCAGCACCATTATCTTCATCATCAGCATCAGGACCATCATCTTGGTTTACAGCCTCATCATTATAGGCAGCCCATCCAGCACTTGGGAGGTCACAAGGAAACAGCCTGTCGGCTGGCTGTTGGCCTTGTGCAGCAGACAGCCATGGGCTACAGATAGGGACAGCCGGTGTGGGCAGCATCAGAAGATGAGCGCAGCAAAGAAAACATTATTTCAAGCATTTTTCCCACCCAAGCTGGCCGACAGCAGGCATATTGGCCAGCATAATTTAGTATTCAGTTTAAAATCAGCATGCAGTTCATTCATCATTCATTCCATAAGTAGTAGAGCATATGTAGAAGGGGCCTAGGTGTTGGGGCTGACCATAGCTCTCTCTCCTGTCTTAATCTTAAGTTAATTAGCATCAATGTTCTTAATCATGCTTAGGGCTGTGGATCAGTACAGCAAGGCTTCCGTGCATGCAACAAAGTTCGCATGTTAAGAACCGAACAGCACGAGCAAGGCCACCGACAACACCAGAGAGGCTCCAAAGAGCAGCAGCTGGGCATTGGCCATGGGAAGAGCACACGAAAGACATGTGAGGATGGAATTTGGGCAGGCAACAAGCAAGCGACAACAAGCCAAATCTAGGCCAGCCAACAACTGTATGAAAGAGGAGTCATTTTTATGAGGTTATTTTGGCTTTTTTGCTGGTACCCTGGCCCACCACCTGCATGGAGCAGCGGACTAGCAATTGACCTGCAAGTTCAAGACATCATTTATCTTGTAATAAATAGACCCCTCCTCCCCTCTTTTCAATCAAGAAATCAATCAACTTGCAAGAGACAACGTTTGGGCTCATGCAATGATTTCTAGCATTCAATCTAATTGTTGATCTCTTGTAACTTCCAAACAACCATTTGTGTATGTGGACTTGGGCTTCAAAGTTAGTATAAGTTACTTCCTAAGATAGTGATGCTTCGTGTCTTGTATTGCACTTCTTCCTCTGTTCTCACTTTCACAGCACTGGCACTAGTAGCTCTACAAAACATGTACATGGCCACCCACACACATACCAAACTTAACAAAAACCCAAGCGCAATCTTGACTCCATGACAGCTTTCTCACAAAGCCTCGAATCGTGAACTCCATCATGTATTGCATAAGACTGCTATGACACCCACTCTTCATGCCATTAGCACCCAAGAATAGGTGCACATTCATGAATAGAGATATGTCACCATAGTAGAATAAATCTTGATAGATAAACCATCAAACCGAGTTTCTATCAATTCTCCAGACATGAAGAATTGACTTCATCATGAAGGCTAGCACAATAACACGCATGCACAGACCCCAATATATATAAATATGTGTATCTGTATGTAAACATAAGATATACGAGCATGGTAGACTAACTCTTAATAGATTAAACATCAAACCGAGTTTCTATCCCTTCTCCACTCCAGAAGTTAGGAGCTGACTTAGCCATTAACCATAAGATATGCCAACATACTAGACTAAATCTTAATGGATAAACCATCAAACCAAGTTTCTATCCCTTCTCCAGAAGTTAGGAGCTGATGTCATGGCCCTGTGAAAATGGAGCAGGACAAGTGTGGGCATGGTGGTTGCAGGGTCAGAATATTTTATGATTCACATGGGGGGTGCCCGGACAGTGTTTAAAGATGTGTGGACAACCCTAGGTGTGAAGGGGGAACATTAAAACATTAACTTTTAATGTTTATAAAAGTTGCCCCTAGGCCTTAGTGGCCCTAGGGAACTTATTCAAGTTGGGCCCTAGGGATTATTATTATTTTTGGGGGAGGAGCCACTTTTGGAGAGTTTCTCTCTCTTCTCTCTCTCTCTCTTCCCTTTTGGGAGTCGTGGAGCAAAAGCATGTATTCTATGCGTGGAGAAGCTGAAGGAAGGGGAGGCGGCTGCTGAAGATCAGAACTGTTGCTGATTTTCTGAGAGAACCAGCCGTACAGCACTGTACGGCCAGAGCAGGACTCTCTCTCTCTCTCTCTTTCTCTCTCCTGTTGCTGGCGGCGCACAAGCTGTTGCTGTTAGGGGCTGCGCAGAAGGCCTGTGCAGGCTGCACAGCTTGTTTTTCAGCAGGTACACTTGGTACGGCTGCCGTACAGTGTACGGGCAGCCTGGTACAGAAGGTACAAGTGCTGCAGGTGGTGTAGACAGGTGCTGGACAGGCCTGTGTACTCTGATTCAGGCTGGTACAGAAGTGGACAGCAGGCTGTTTTTGCAAGTACAACGCCTGGCACGCATCCCGAGGCGGTACAATCAAATACAGTGCTGATTTTCAGATCTGTACTTTCAAGGACAGCATAGGAGTGAGCATCAGGAGGAAGATACAGGCAAGTGCAAGCACATGTGTGAAGCAGGATTGTGGGTTCAAGTGCCTGCAGGCACAGATTGGTGCTGTTGCCTCCTCCAGAGTTGTTTCACGAGCTGAACTTGGTAAGCCTTGACTCTGTTCATCCATCTCTCTTTCTATTGCTTGATGTCTGCTACAGGTATGTGTTATCTGGCTCCTTGTGAGAGGAGGAGTATAGCAGATTGACAAGAGATTAAGACAGGGATTGAACAGCACATGTATGTTGAGCTGAGAATATGTATCATGCTTATGAGTTATGCCAGATGTATGCCCATGGCTGGCCTGCTTTGTGAACTTGGCTGATCAGAGGGAGGCACAGTGTGTTGCTTGAGGACACAGATCTGTGTGCATAGATCCTCTGTGCTGAGAAGGATTTGTGGGCAGTCAGATTGGACTACAGGTGTAAACTCTTGGCTGGTTTTTATGTTGTACTCAGCCATACATATTATTTTAATGGAATAAAGAAATACCGCAAGGGGCGCCAAGCTTTGGGGCCAACAGGTGTCGTTGTGTATTCAGATTTGGGCACTCTAGCTCCAATCTGTGTTTGGTTTTTCATCTAGACTACAAGTGGACGGGTGTTAGCTCTTACCGCACTCTGGTTCTTTATCAGAGGCCGGTTTCAAGGTTCCGTTGCCGGGACCAATCATCAACTTTCTGAAGGGGGTGAGCTCGTGGTTGTTTTGGAGAAAGCCATCGCTGAAAATTCAGCAACCATGTCTGATACAGAGGAAGAGTACTTCTATCAAGAAGAAGAAGAGCAAGAGACTTCTCCTGGAAGAGATGTATCTGAGGATATTTTTGCAGGAGAACAAGCTGCAGATGTTGAGCCTTATGAGGATGTAACACAGCCAGAAGATGTACATAGTAAAGAGGATGATGATGCTCGGTTCAAAGATCGCTTGGCTGGTGTTATGGATACTTTTATGCAGCTCACACAGAGCGAGAGATTTGCTGAATTTATGAGATCTCGCACAGAGCCCCGCACAGAGCCCCAGAAAAAGAAGAAGAAGGTTCGTTCGAAGAATCTTTCTCATGGTCATAGTGGTACCACTCCACAGGATCCATCTCCTGCCCAGTTTCCGAACATGCAGCATGCTTTTGGTGCTAACCCACAGAGTTCCTTCTATGGACAGCCACCTATTCCTCAGCAGAACATGCATCCAGGGTACTTTGGTGGTGGCTCAGTGTTTCAATCCATGACTGGGGGTTATCCTCAGGGAGGCATGGGTATGTATGGGCCTTTTGGAGCCAATTTTCAGCCTGGCATGCAAGGGAATATGTATGGTGGTATGCAGTCCGGTATGCAAGGAAATGTGTTTGGAAGCATGCAACCTGGGATGCAAGGCAATATGTTTGGTGGCATGCAGCCAGGTATGCAGCATGGAATGTATGGAAACATGGCTGGGATGTATGGTATGCCTGGTGTTGGAATGGGAAATGTTGACCCGATGATGGGTATGAATGTTGGGGGCAGCAATCTCACGAAACCACTTCCATATGATAATCTAACGCCTATGGGCAAGGCGAAGGATTACAAGGAAGGGGGAGCTGCAGTGAAGTTTGACACTTTCAGTGGGGCCAAGGATAAATTGAAGGCACTTACCTTTTTACAGCAGTTTGATGCTGCTTTTTCTGGTGGGAATTATACAGAGTCCTCAAAGGTGAGGAAAGCTGCCACTTTTCTCAAGGGCAATGCTTTGCAGTGGTGGTCTACTCTTCTTTTGCAGGGCATAGCACCCACCACATGGGTTCAATTTAAACAGGTTTTCTCTTCCGTATGGCTCACATCTACATTTGAGGTGGATGTTATGACAGCATGGCACAAGCTGGATGCTTCAAAGTGTGATAGTTTGGAGGAGTATAACAAGAAGTTTTGGGAAGCTCTACTCCCAGTGACTTCTTATCGTGCCGTGCCATTATCTGAGCAGGTTGAGAAGTATTGTTGTGGGCTGCCCAAGGAGGTACGAGATTACTGTATAAAGACAAGAGTAACGAACATGTCACAGATGATTGAAAATGCTATGACAGCTAATGCGTTACTCACAGGTGGTTCATCTGGATTTAAAGGCAGTAAGAAATTGAGCAAGAAAGCTGAAAAATTTGGGCATGCTTCTCGTGATGCTAAAGGGTCTACAGAGACAAAGTATAAGAAGTTGCCAATGCCCAAAAGGACTTCTGAGGAAAGACAGGCTTTGAGAGATGCTCAAAAGTGTTTTTACTGTACTGAAGAGGGACATATGTCATTTAATTGTCCCAAGAGAACGTCCAAGAAGGACCCTGACAATAAAGGAGAGCCCAAGCCAAAGAAACAAAAGCCTTCTGCAGGCTTAGTTCCTGATCTTGTGGGTGAGCAGCTAAGTGGTGAAGCTACAGAGTTGTGCAGGGCATGGGGCAAAGTGAGAGATCAGAATGCTTTGATCTTCTTTGACACAGGTGCTAGAGCCAACTTCATTTCACCAGATTTGGCTGGCCGATTGGGGATTCGCGCAGAGGAGATGGGGCCGTTACATGAGGCAAATATGGCTTGTCCAGGGTATGCAGAACCCGTTACTCCTATCATTGGGAAGCTTCGGCTTCATTTGCAGGGTTATGTGGACAGCGAGGAGTTCTTCATCATGCCTTTGGATGGCTGTGATGTTTTGTTGGGGATGCCATGGTGCCACAGGGTACATGCGGTGGTGGATACTTACAATAGGAAAATTACTCTGACTCATAGAGGGAAAGAGCATGTATTGGATGTAAAACTCAAAGGGGAATCTGTTCCTATTGTATCCGCTTCGGCGATTTCATCAGTAATGAAAAAGCATCTTTCCGCGTACTTGATTTATGTAAAGGATGCACAGGATGATGAGTCTAAGTCTAATTTGTCAATGTTAGATAAGGACAGGGCTGATTTCTTAAGTGAGTTTCAAGACTGTTTTTCCGAGTCATTGCCAGGAGAATTACCTCCTGAGAGGCCAGAAGATCATGCCATAGATCTGATTCCTGGTAGTACTCCACCAAATAGACCGCCGTATCGTGTTAGTGCAGCCCAACAAGAAGAGATTATGAGTCAGGTGCAGGAGCTATTGAATAAGGGGTTGATACAGCCTAGCTCATCACCCTTTTGCTCACCTGTGCTCTTAGTGCAGAAGAAGGATGGTTCTTGGCGCATGTGTATTGATTACAGGGCGCTGAATAAGAATACCATCAAGAATCGATTCCCCATACCAAGGATCGATGACATATTGGACCGCTTACAGGGCTCCACAGTTTTTAGTCGTATTGACTTGAAAAGCGGGTATCATCAGATACGCATTAGACCCGAGGATGTGCATAAGACAGCATTCCGAACCACATTTGGGTTGTATGAGTTCTTGGTTATGCCCTTTGGTTTGACGAATGCGCCTGCCACATTTAACCGAATGATGGACAGGATTTTCCGACCTCATAGAGAGTTTGTGGGCACATTCTTTGATGATATGATTGTGCATTCACAAACTGAGGAAGAGCATAGAAGGCATTTGGCCATTGTGTTTGCAGAACTCAGAAACCATAGATTGGTGGTTAATGGCAAGAAGAGTGAGTTCTTTTTGCAGGAGATACATTTCTTGGGGCATATTGTGTCTGGTCATGGAGTCCGTATGGATCCAGCAAAGGTGGAAGCAATACTTAATTGGCCAGCTTTGAGGACCGTGCATGATGTACGCAGCTTTCTAGGATTGTGTTCCTATTACAGGCGTTACATACGGCACTTTGCTGAAATTGCTTCGCCTCTTCATGCTTTGACGAAGAAAGCAACTCCGTTCCGATGGGCTGATCGGGAAATTACAGCATTCAAAAAGCTCAAAGAAAAGCTTACTTCGGACCCAGTATTGGTGTTACCGGACCTCCGAAAGGCTTTTGTTGTCCAGTGTGATGCATGTGGAAGTAGCATTGGTGCAGTTCTCATGCAAGAGGGACATGTGATAGCCTATGAGAGTAGAGTTTTGCAAGATGCTGAGAAGCATTTACAGGTGTATGAGAAAGAGATGTTGGCTGTAATTCACGCTCTTTCTACATGGAAACACTACTTGCTTGGGGCTGATTTCACTGTGCAGACAGATCATCAGACTTTGCGATATTTCCTCACGCAGACTAAGCTTTCAGAGAAGCATATGCGATGGGCAAACTTTTTGTCAATGTTTCACTTCCAGATTGTGCATGTGGAAGGCAAAAAGAATGTAGTGGCAGATGCTTTGTCACGCAAGCCACAGGTCTCTGCAGTTTCACTTGCTTATCATCATGAGCTTGATGAAATGAAAGAGCAGTATGCCCATGATGAGGATTTTGAAAGGTTGTATGATCAGATGTCTGAGGGTCAGCGGCATGAGCATTACACTCTCAGAGATGGGTTTTTATTGATGCATGGCAGACTGTGTGTTACCAGGCCATTGCGACTCAAGGTTATGATTGAAAGTCATGCTCCACCGTATGCAGGTCATAGAGGGATTGACGCCACGGTCAAAGCAGTGGAGACTTTCTTTTATTGGCCAACCTTGAGAAGAGATGTTGATGCCTTTGTGAGGCAATGCATCGTATGTCAGAAGGTAAAGTTTGACCGTCAGAAGACACCAGGGTTATTACAGCCTTTACCTATTCCGGATAGACCTTGGGAGAGCATTGCCATGGATTTTGTATTTGATCTTCCACGGACACAAACGGGAAATGATGGTATCTGGACAATCATATGCAGGTTCAGTAAGCAGGCTCATTTCATTCCCGTGAGGAAGACAATTAAAGTGGATCATATGGTGAAGTTGTTCATGGCGAACATCTTCAAGTATCATGGATTGCCTACGTCTATCATTAGTGACCGTGATCCACGGATGACGAGTTTGTTTTGGAGAGGGTTGTTTGACAACATGGGTACAACTCTCAAGTTTTCATCGTCATTTCATCCACAGACAGATGGTCAGTCAGAAGAGGCTAACTCTACAGTGTTGGATCTTCTTAAGTGTTATGTGTCAGAGCACAAGCAACAATGGGAAAAGTATCTTCCTCTAGTGGAGTTTGCATATAACAACACTGTACATAGCTCGACAGGCAAGGCGCCTTTTGAGATTGTAGAAGGAGGGAAGAAGATACCACCCATTTTGCATACAAAGGATAAGATTTTTGAGGCTGATCAGTATGTGGAGAGCTTGGATGAAGCTTATCGGAGAGTTAAGTTGGCCCTCCAGAAAACTCAGCAGAAGCAAAAGAAAGCCGCAGACCGTCACAGACGTGATTTGCAGTTTGCATTGGGTGATTGGGTTCTTTTGCGTTTTGAAAAGGCTAGACTCAAGAAGATGAAGGGTAAAGAGCGCTTATTCCCTAAGTTGAGTATGCGATATTATGGGCCTTTTCAGGTTTTGGAAAAGATTGGTGAGGTAACCTATCGTTTGAAGTTACCAGATCACTGGAGGATTCACAATGCTTTTCACGTGAGTCTTCTTAGACCTTTCCGTGGGGATGTGCCTGAGGATGTATCAGATGAGGCTCAGCCGGAAGTTGAGGAACTTGATGAGGTTCTGATTCCAGAGCAGATACTGGCACATAAAGAAAGGAAGGTACGAGGTAAAGTTTCCCGTCGCTATCTTGTGAAGTTCAAGAACTATTCACCGATGGATGCGAAGTGGATGGAGGAAGGTGACTTAACAGATTCACCTCAGGTTTTGCAGCTTTATCTCGATGCCTTTGAGTTAGAGCCGACTCTTATTGTGGCTCATTCAGGTTCAGCAGAGCATGGGTCTGGAGCATTACCTGATGCTCAAGAGGGGGGTAGCACCTCCACTCCCTTGATACAGACAGGCTCAGATGACATCTAGAGGTCGCTTGGTGCAGATTTTATCTCATCCGAAGGTACTGAGGCTGACAGTACATCTGTTTATGGGACTTCTATGATATATGTGTACTAGTCACATGGAAATTTTTGTGGATATGTATGGTTCACAGTGGTATACAACTTGGACTATTACTATGCCATTGGTTTGCAGTGAATATTGATACATGTGTATGGCTCAGAGAGATTGGGACGCTGATCTTGCCATATTGTATATTTCACTTTGGATATTTTGATGCATCACCAGAATGCAATCGAGGACGCTTGCCATCTTTCAAGAGGGGGGTATGTCATGGCCCTGTGAAAATGGAGCAGGACAAGTGTGGGCATGGTGGTTGCAGGGTCAGAATATTTTATGATTCACATGGGGGGTGCCCGGACAGTGTTTAAAGATGTGTGGACAACCCTAGGTGTGAAGGGGGAACATTAAAACATTAACTTTTAATGTTTATAAAAGTTGCCCCTAGGCCTTAGTGGCCCTAGGGAACTTATTCAAGTTGGGCCCTAGGGATAATTATTATTTTTGGGGGAGGAGCCACTTTTGGAGAGTTTCTCTCTCTTCTCTCTCTCTCTCTTCCCTTTTGGGAGTCGTGGAGCAAAAGCATGTATTCTATGCGTGGAGAAGCTGAAGGAAGGGGAGGCGGCTGCTGAAGATCAGAACTGTTGCTGATTTTCTGAGAGAACCAGCCGTACAGCACTGTACGGCCAGAGCAGGACTCTCTCTCTCTCTCTCTTTCTCTCTCCTGTTGCTGGCGGCGCACAAGCTGTTGCTGTTAGGGGCTGCGCAGAAGGCCTGTGCAGGCTGCACAGCTTGTTTTTCAGCAGGTACACTTGGTACGGCTGCCGTACAGTGTACGGGCAGCCTGGTACAGAAGGTACAAGTGCTGCAGGTGGTGTAGACAGGTGCTGGACAGGCCTGTGTACTCTGATTCAGGCTGGTACAGAAGTGGACAGCAGGCTGTTTTTGCAAGTACAACGCCTGGCACGCATCCCGAGGCGGTACAATCAAATACAGTGCTGATTTTCAGATCTGTACTTTCAAGGACAGCATAGGAGTGAGCATCAGGAGGAAGATACAGGCAAGTGCAAGCACATGTGTGAAGCAGGATTGTGGGTTCAAGTGCCTGCAGGCACAGATTGGTGCTGTTGCCTCCTCCAGAGTTGTTTCACGAGCTGAACTTGGTAAGCCTTGACTCTGTTCATCCATCTCTCTTTCTATTGCTTGATGTCTGCTACAGGTATGTGTTATCTGGCTCCTTGTGAGAGGAGGAGTATAGCAGATTGACAAGAGATTAAGACAGGGATTGAACAGCACATGTATGTTGAGCTGAGAATATGTATCATGCTTATGAGTTATGCCAGATGTATGCCCATGGCTGGCCTGCTTTGTGAACTTGGCTGATCAGAGGGAGGCACAGTGTGTTGCTTGAGGACACAGATCTGTGTGCATAGATCCTCTGTGCTGAGAAGGATTTGTGGGCAGTCAGATTGGACTACAGGTGTAAACTCTTGGCTGGTTTTTATGTTGTACTCAGCCATACATATTATTTTAATGGAATAAAGAAATACCGCAAGGGGCGCCAAGCTTTGGGGCCAACAGGTGTCGTTGTGTATTCAGATTTGGGCACTCTAGCTCCAATCTGTGTTTGGTTTTTCATCTAGACTACAAGTGGACGGGTGTTAGCTCTTACCGCACTCTGGTTCTTTATCAGAGGCCGGTTTCAGCTGACTTGGCCATGAAGAAGGCTAGCACTTAAGAAGACACACACACACATGTACGTATGTATACGTATACATATGTGTATATAAACATAGCATTTATATACATGTATATGTAAGTATATATATGGGGTAAAGGGACTGATAAGTGTAAGGGTACCAAACAGTTGAATTACCCTCCCTTCACTTGTCACATGCAAATACCAAAACTTTATCATTTTAATCTCGCAACAGCTCAATATTGTAGTGGATTTGTTGAGAAACCATCTAAGCTATACTAAACTCCCCCTCAAGAGTAACTTGGTAGATAGGTTTAGAGTGCTTATTGAGATAAAACTTACAGCCATCTCTTGAAAATGATATCCTTGTAAGGTTGTAAACAAAACACAAAAAAATGAAGTTCAAAAGATTTATTTGACGTTTAGTCTGGTGTCACTATAATGGCCACTGTGTATGTATGTAGCGCCATGTGCATGTGTGCGCACGTGAGTGAATGAGTGAGATTCCCACAAGACACCTACCTCAATATATGCGTAATGGAGTAAAATTACACCCAATTCTTCACCACACCCTGAACAACTTTAGGACTATGAAAACCCCCGAGTAAAGTGCTTCCCAGTTGAGGGGATGACATGTAGTGCTGTGTTTCCACAATTCCCAAGGAATGACTAGCATTGAAAGCACATAACCAATGAGATTTTTTCCATTATCTTAGCATGGAAGGACAATTTAACCATTAAAGAGAAGGATATGAAGGGTTGAATAACACATTCGAATCGAATGGGTTGAACAACAGATCGAATAGAATTTGAGACAATTATGAGAAGGATGGCAATAATGTTGCCTTCTGAGTCACCTCGAGCATGGAAAAAGCCAAGTTGGGAATGGATCCTTGGACCCATGCAGTGATACCTAAGTTTGAAATTACTCTATACGATGCCATAAAAATACCTCCTTAAAGGGGCAAGATGAAGATCTACTCAAAACAGTTCAAGTGCGAAAAATAAAGGAGTGACTACATTACAAATACACTGAGAAAACTTCAAGGAGGAGGACAAGACACAAGAATCAGAGCAAGTCACCATACAAGCTGACTTAGACACTGGCACACTATAATGCCCCCTATTTCAATGGTAATAAAACAAGAAAGCTCTGCCTTACAAAGTTTTGCATGACTCCAGCAGCAACAAAATGCCTTACTATCTACAGAGGAACAGAGATGCAGACACCCATAACAGATTGTGTTGCCTAAGATGTAGAAAAAGCTACAAACTTACTGGATAAAGCCTGTGGCGGGTGCGGATGCTCTGGCTCCATCCATCCTGACAAGGCAACAGTCCCAGGGTAGCACATATTGTAAAACTCCACTGCTGCGGAACTCGCCAGCCGACCAAATCAGGGTTTAGAAGTAGGGTTAGGGCTAGGGTTATGTTTAAGATTACCCAGCATGTGCCCAGATGCGGCTAGAGTTTGCGGAAAATGCAGCCTTGCGGTTTAGGGTTTGCAGTACAGTGAAGCCCTTTAGAGTTAACATTAGGGCTTTCCGTACAGTAAAGCCCTTTAGAGTTAACCCTAACGTTGTAGTTCCTCACGGCCGATTGAGATCGGCGTCTCCGCTCGGCGCATCAACGCCGAGCGAAGGTATGGTGCCCCAATCTTCATCTGCGGGCGGCTCAGGGGGCTCATTCAGGCCAGAGAAACCACCAGAGCCGGAGCCAAAACCGCCGCCTCCAAAACCACCACCGCCCATGGGGCGCGGGGGCCGATTGGATGCCCGGTCAACTCTGATCACGCGGCCGTCGAGTGTGTGGCCGTTGAGCTTGGCGAGGGCGGCCTCGGCGTCCTCCTCCTTGTAGTAGGTGATGAAGCCGAAGCCGCGGGAGCGCCCCGTCTCGCGGTCCAGGATGATTTTGGTGTCCATGACCTCCCCGTGGACGGCGAACGCTTCGCGCAGCCCTTCCTCTGTGGTGCGAAACGAGATGCCACCCACAAACAGCTTGGCCCCCTCCGAGAAGCTACGCGACACTGTCATGGACGAAGGGGCGGAAAAAAGCTTGCTGCTGAGTGCTTGTGAGACTCCTCTGAGCAGTAGGCGCCTGCTGGCCTGCGCCATCGTCGCCGCCTCTTCTTCCTCCTCAGACAAACACTTAAAGACCTACAAATGCATTATGGTTCAAAGACCTAAAAATGCATTATGGTTCAATGACCTAAAAATGCATTATGGGTTCCCCTCACATGCATGAGGAGCATTCTTGGGAAGGTGGATTATCCATCGCTCGCAACACACACCCCCATCGCGTAGTTTGATGGCATCGAACCCGAATCTTCGCAATGGAACCCAACTGTTCTACCAACTCAGCTACGCGCATGTGGGCAGCATTGATAGATATATATTTATTTATTTCCTTATTTATTACTTGGAGGTTGGAAGGCAAGGCCAAAATTGCCTCAACTCTTTCAAGCCTACGTTTTTAAGAGCATGATCAAGTACACCCGTGTTTTATGTGATTACTTGTAACTCTAGTTGCCCCACTCCTATCCATCAACATGTTGCATCCCTTCCACGTTTTTTTTATTTTTATTTATTGACAAAACCAAGCAATACTTTTCCCAATAGAGAATCCAAGCCACCAATTCTACAATCACTTCATATGTAGTAGAGACATAAAGAGGCTAGCATGACACCGGACATTTCATTATAGCGTGAATTAGATTATCAGTCTATATAGTTGGGTCATGGGTCATTTTAGAGCAGGTTTCTATTTGGGACTCAAACCTGCCTTGTGAGGGCCTAGATACTGGATAGCCCACTCATTAGTCGTATCAATAACATTTGAGAAGACTGGGGAATTCTTGGTGTAGGACATGCATGTCTTTGGGATACGGACTGGGCCGCAATTGCATGGACTCTACTTGAGGTTGGCTTATTGTTTTATCCAATTTTCAGCCTATGGTTGGGTGGTAAGTGTTAGTTGAAGCCACGTTTGTGATCATGGTATTGTTGATGTGTTGGTGAGACCACGATTTACATGTATTTAAATTGCTTCACAGATGTGCATATGTGTGTAGATCTTGGGTGGACACTCAAGTGAGTGTGATTTTTGCATTAAAGTGTTTCATTTGTAATCAGAGCTTTACTTTCTTGTGTCGATTGTGCAACTTAAAAACATTGTGGATTTGTTTGTATATTGAGATTATTCGATTTTAAATCATGTACATGGGTTCACATTAAACCAGGAGTTGAGATCATTCGATTTTAAATCATGTGCATGGGTTTACATCAAACCAGGAGTTGTGTAACTCAGGTTAAATCCTATTAGTTGAGATCATTCGATTTTAAATCATGTGCATGGGTTTACATCAAACCAGGAGTTGTGTAACTCAGGTTAAATCCTATTAGTTTTAGAATTTTCTTTTCTATTTTTTTAATGCATGGCTCCCCTTTGAGCTCTTAGAGAGCTTATTAACATGCCATAAGCATACATAACTCTTTTGAGCTCCATATAGCATGGATAGTTCTATGCATAAGAGCTATTATGCATGTGTAAGAACTCTATGCATAGATATAAGTATAGAGCTCTACGCATACATAAGAGCTCTTGTGCATGCATAGAGAGCACTACTCTTTATGCATAAGAGCATAGTATATAGAGCTCTATTCTTTATGCATAAGAGCATATACTTCATAGAGCTCTATAAATAAGAGCTTAGTGCATAGAGCTCTATTCTTTATGCATAAGAGCATATACTTCATAGAGCTCTATAAATAAGAGCTCTTATGCATAGAGACTTAAGCTCTATATATAAGAGACAAGATCTCTATGAATAAGAGCTCTTATGCATAGAGACTTACGCTCTATATATAAGAGACAAGATCTCTATGAATAAGAGCACTTATGCATAAAGACTTGAGCTCTATAAATAAGAACATAGCGCATAGAGACTTGAGCTCTATGCATAAGAGACAAGAGCTTTATGAATAAGAGCTTTTATGCATGCATAGAGTTCTATTATCTATACATAAGAGCATGGAGCATAGAGCATAGATCTCTCTTCAAAGCTCTCTTAATACATACATAAAGCTTTTCTTGTTCTTGCGTTAACTTTTAAAAAAATATCTTCTTCTTAGTAGGGCACTCATTTGAATTCTTTTGCATTACAAGCCAACCTCAACTTCTCATTCGGTAAGAGATCTCAACTCTCATTCATTGAACTTATGGAAACAAATGAGCAAATAAAGTACACAAACTAGTGTATACAAGTCAAAGTTCATTAAATGTCATCCTTCTGAGAGAGAGAGAGAGAGAGAGAGAGAGAGAGAGAGAGAGAGACTTCCATTTAATCAAGAGTTATATAGGCTATGCATGAGATGGTCTTGGACCCATATCTTTGTGTTATTAGGAAGTCTTCCATGTACAACCTTAGGGTTGAACTTTAAACCACTCTCTTCTTCTCCTTCTTTGTTTCCTTATCCTTTGCTTTAAACCACTCTTGTCCAATAATTTTTAGACTTACAATCCCAGACCCCTTGCAAGAAATGCTATTGCATGTTACACTTCTTCTACCTAGTGCTTCTTCATTACCATGCAAATTATGTTTGGTTCATGATAGAAGTCCTCACAATTTTACTGACTCTTCTCTTGTCCAAAGAGATTGATGGTTCTAGTGACCATTAATGTACATAGTAAAGTTAGCTTAAAGCGTAACTCAATGTTTCTCACCTCTCTATATGAGATCTTTGTGGGATAAATAAAACATCTTCTTTTGTTGATCATTTATTAGAATGCATGATGATAGTATTGTTTGTTCAGCTTTGAAAACTATGGATATGTTTTTTGTAAACAAGAATGTGATCTTATTTGGTGTGCTCTTAAATACAACATAAATTTAATAATGAGATGGATTTGTATTTGAGTAAGAACATGTTTGTATTGCTTGACGACAGTGTTTTGTTATTGACTTTTGTTGTTCTTTATAACAAGTAGCTGAAAACTTCAAAATGAGATGGATTTATATTTGAGTAGGAACACGTTTGTATTACTTTTGTTGTTCTTTATAACAAGTAGCTGAAAACTTCAAAATGAGATGGATTTATATTTGAGTAGGAACACGTTTGTATTGCGTTTGATGAAAGTTTTTTTGTTCCTGACTTCTGTTGTTCTTCATAACAAGTAGCTAAAATCTTGAGGAAACGACTACTAAAGTCATGGATTTGACTTTGGATAGGGGGATCCATCTCTTCTAAAGTTTTTGGTTAGTGATGAGGATTAGCAAGATGGTTTGAGTTTAGGGTTTTTCTAAAGTGTGTGAATGCACCCTAGGTGCAAGATATTATCTTGAGAGTTATGGAAAGATAAGATTGCCACATAATATATTGTGTGAATGGTGAGCCACATAAAAGAATGTGGAAAAGGGATTGCCACATGGTATGATGATGTGTAAAGGAGGTTGAGCTAGAGGCTATCTATATTAGAAGCCTTTTATTGTATGATTTATAACATATTGTAAATACAAAGTGTTGAGTGTGCCAATCTTGTCTATCTTTCATTAGTGTGCAATTAGCATTATGGAGTTTCTTGATTACTATGAGCCTCCTTAAGCATATGGTTAATATGTGATTAGTACTAGGCTTAGAACAATTCTCACTTTCTTAACATGATATCAGAGCAAGGTTTAGCTAAGCCTAGATTGGGTGTGTTTATTTTTAGAATGTTGATTTATGTTACGGTTTGTGTATTTAAAAAAATTATAGCACATTCATTATCTTAGGGAGAGCAATTTGCATGAGATTGAGTCTTTTTAATGGTTCATTAGAAACTTGGAGGTCTCTTGAAGCTGTTCATAAAGTCAAGGAAAGCAAATTTAAACATTATGAAGGCTACCATTATCAAGTTCAAGTGGAGTTTTCGCATCCTTATGGATGTAAATGGAGTCACCGTCTACATAAATGAAGCTTCCACTATCATGGAATTGTAAGAAGGTACTTTGTCAAGTATTTTGCCTCAAATTTTTTGGACTAAGCATAAGGGAATGCTCAAATTGAAAGGGTTTCTATATGTGATAGTATGGAAGAATCCCATGGCTCTTGCTTGTAGTAGGCAATAATAGATATGAAGGTGCACACTTGTCCAAATGGGGGCAAGTATGTACGGGCTTGTTAAGAAACATGGATTAAGGCTAGGCTAGGCTAGACTAGGCTAGGCTAGGCTAAGGTGGATTAAAGAAAATGCTAAGGGGCAAGTATGTACGGGCTTGTTAAGAAACATGGATTAAGGCTAGGCTAGACTAAGGTGGATTAAAGAAAATGCTAACATGATTAAAAGATCATGAAAAAGATCATGAACACGATTGAAAATTAACTTTAAAAAAGGAATAATATGCAACCAAATGGACTTATTTGAATTGCTTGTGATGATTAGATTGATTTGGAAGTGTATGAGGAGGTACACCCTTGGGCTTGAACATCAATGTGGGATAAGTCCCTTTGCTCATATGTCTTCATGCTAGGCTTTGAACTTGCTCACTCCCTATCTCTTGCTTGTGCTCTATGGCGCTACATTTCTCATCACGCCCCCTTGGTGCCATTTTCTTAGGCTATTGCAAGGTGGTAAGTTGCGAGTTTTACAACATATTTTCACCCCCCTCATTTCTAACTTGGCTGGGTAACTCAAAGGCTCTTTGGCTTGGTTACTCTCTAGCTCAGAGGTTACTTTAGAGATGGTCGGGTTGATTTTCACTCCCCCATGGTGCTACTTGGGGCTACTCTCTAGTGCTCGAGTGTTTTACATTTGCATATCAATTTGCTTACTCATTTGGTGGCTTTTACAACATATGATTTTGGTTAGGGTAATGGTTGGTAGCTCAATGTTGCTTAGTCCTGCCACTTACTTTTGAGATCTCCTTGCTTTTTCTTGATGAAGATCCCTTGTTGCTTCCTTTATTCTGCATGTCGATGTTGTGTCCTTCTTCACATTGTTGAATGCTTACTCGCTCTTGGTCTTTGCTCTTTGGCTTGACTCTTGGCTCTTAGACATCTCCTTTGACGTGGACCTAGTTCTTCTTGCTACCACTTTGTGCTTAGTGCTTTGATTCTTCTTCCTTAAGTGTCATTTATGCTTCATTACATATGCTTTCCTACGTGAGTACCATGCATGTGGTCATCTCATAAACTTATGCTTTAGGCATGCTTAGACTTGATGTGTTTGCACCTTTGCTTAGATTATGCACACGCAAGCTCAAATACTCATTTGGTTGCGATATTTTTAAAAAGGTTTTTCACTCATACATACAGTTACATGCTCATTTGGTCGCTTTTAAAAAGGTTTTTAACTATGCATTTTTTTCGATGTGAGATGAGCCCTTTAATGATGGTCTAGTTAAGAACTCGTGTAAACACACATTTTGACAAAGATGTATTTGATGCAAGCATGCTATAAGTTTTACAATTTAATGACAAATGTGATGATGCTGCCCAAACTTGAAGCCGAAGTGCTTATTGTTGATGTCATTTTGATATGTTATTCAACGTTCTTCTTCAACTATGCTTCCCTTAATTAGATCATGCCATCAACTATCAGCAACATCCTCTAAGGCAGCACCTCCTCCCCGTTGATGTTCAGCACACATCGAAGTTCAACATCTCACGTTAGCTTGCCACTTTTGCATAGTTACAGCTCACAGCCAATGTCATCGCGTTTTTCATCTCCGCACGGTGCGCTCAAGTGGCCAAAATATTGGGCAAGGAGATTTCATGAAGGATTTTCTTCAAGTCCTCCTCATTAAGCTAATTCTAACATGTCTTGCTGATTTTGACTTGATTTCTTGATTCGACAGTCTTGCTAATTTTGACTGCCCCAGTGGTTGAATCCAACATGTCTTGTTGATTCCAAATGATTTCGATATGTCTTACTGGTTTCATCTAGTAGTTGATTCAGTTTAGTTGATTCTGTCCTATTGATTCTGCCATGCTAATACTGACCTGTTGATTTTTTACTAATTTCGAATAGTCCACCTCATTCTGAACTCACCTTGGCTTTCTTCATGACTTATAAGTAATGTCCACTAGTAGTGAGAGTGTGGCTAAAGTCATTAACATTCTGTCTTTTGAGAGTGAAAACTCATCATTATCTTCAGTCACAACCAACCCTTCAAATCTCCACCGAGCACCTCTAGGAGAGAGAAGTTGCCCATTAGAAGAAAAATTAATAGAGCTTCTAGAAAACTCTAGAATCCAAAGAACCCTTGGTATTATAAAGAAGGCATTAAAATAGGTATCATTCCTTATCTTGCATTAAACCTACATTTTTATAGGACAAGGGATATGAAAGAAGATATGGGATATTGGCTTTCTTGTGGAGATTACTTTAAGTGGTCATAATTATTTAGTTTAAACACTTGTGTTTTTTTAGTTGTACTTATGAAGCATTAGACACTGCCCTTGCTCTTGCAAGCGGTAAGACCTTTAAAGAGAATGTGGGAGAGAGAGAGAGAGAGAGAGAGAGAGAGAGAGAGAGAGAGAGAGAGAGAGAGAGAGAGAGAGAGAGCTGGAGTTCCCTGCAAGCAAATACATAAGACACAAGAGAGATAGATGGCTGAATTTTCCCTGCAAGCAAACACACAAGACACAAGAGAGATAGATGGCTGAATTTTATTCTATCTTCTTCTCTTCTCTACAGCTGTATAACTAAGAGATAAGAGTACATACATAAAGGGAAAGTACTCTCCTACAACAACATACAAAGTAGTCAATATATAGTGTGAACCCGGTCACACAGCCTGTCATCCACTAGTGGCATATCAACCATAATCGCACAAACCGTGCCAGTGACATTAGTGTGGAAGCTATCACCCAGGCGGGTCATCAATGTCCGTCTCGTAGCACTAGTTGAGCTCGATATCTCAACACTCCCCCTCAAGCTCAACTCCACACATTGCACTCCAAGTAAGCTCCTAAAACTGTGGAGCTTCTTTGTGCCTAATGCCTTCGTGAGTGAAGATGTCAGCCACCTGATCCTCTGTGGTGACATATACCAGATCTACATCACTTGCTAGAACCTTCTCCCTCACAAAGTGATAGTGCACCTTAATGTTATTCGTTCTAGCATGGTATACTGGGTTACTGGCCACAATAAATGATAACTTCCCTATCCACAGGCTCACCCATATCACCAAGTAGCTTCTGAAACCAAGCTACCTCACAAGCTGCCATAGCAGCACCCTTGTACTCTGCCTCTGTACTCGACAAGGCAACTATTGGTTGGCTTCTTACTGCTCCAACTCAGCAGCACTCCCAAATGAGAACATAAAACCACTGGTAGATCTGCATACCATGCTTGGACAATATGTCCAATCCATATTGCCTCTGCACAATAACAAAATTCCATGAGGTGATCTCACCACCTCTATGCCCAAAAAATATTGTAGCTCACCCAGATCCTTCATCTCAAACTTTTGCTTCAAAAGCCTCTTGACATCATGTATGTCAACATCATTATCACCAGTGATAGTCAAGTCATCCACATACATGACTAGTAGCATGATCCCTCTATATGTCTTTTTCACATAAAGTGAAAAAAATCCGCATTAGATATCTGAAATCCAATGGTAACAAGATACTCCCCGATCTTGTTTGACCATGCTCTGGGTGCCTACTTCAAGCCATACAAGGCTTTGCGTAGCCTGCACACAAAATCTGGGTGTACATTACTCTCATAACTTGGTGGCTACATCATGTAAACTTCTTGCGAATCACCATGCAAGAAGATATTCTTTACATCCATGTGATGTAAATACCAACCCTTTGCTCTACAGCCATAGCAATGACAACTCTCACCATTCCCATTCTTGCAAACGAGGCTGAATGTCTCTTCATAGTCAATGCCATAAGTCTACGTATAGCCAATCTTGCCTTACACCTACTCACTGAAGCATCAGCGTTATTCTTGACTTTATACACCCACTTACATCTAATTGCCTTCTTTTCCTTAGGCAAAGGCACTAACTCCCATGTTGCATTTGAATCCAATGTTGCCATCTCCTTATTCATGGCATCTTCCCATTTCTTATTTCCAAGTGCCTGCTCAAAACAAGTGGGCTCTAATTTGTGTATTGCTTTAACCATGTAAGCATAATGATGGGCTGTATATCTATCATATCTCAACCTATCAATAGGGTACCTAATCCTTGTAGACCTACGTACACCTAGATTACTGCTAGGTGTCCTCAAAACAGCCCTCGTTCTCCTTACTTTAAGAGTAACCACCACAAATGCCAAGATCCTCATTAAGGCTTTGCTTAGAGCCACTAGAGTCTGTAGGAAGAGGGATGTAGGAAGAGGGAGTCCATGGATAGGGGTGATTGTAAGAAAGAGGGAGCAGGGGAGTCACACCTAGGAAGCCATTGATTCAAAGCTCTTTAATTCATCCACTTCCAATATTTTACTCCCTTTTGTCATTTTTATTATTGTGCATGTTTCCTTTAGGCTTGGAATTGTGTATCTAATCTTCTTTAGATTCTTATTAGGACATCATAGTCACTTCCCCCATGGACCTCACTCCTAAGAAAAACTCCATATCATTTGCATGCATAGGGTTAAACGTTTAGGTATGTATGCATGGTTTTTGTGAATATAGATACCATATCTCATGGTGTATACATTCTTTAAAAAAAATTACAGTACACCTATTATAATTGAAAACACACTCTCAACTATTAAATGAAATACCTCAAATATAAACACTAAACACATTGGTATTATAAGATACCACCCATCCTATCACTAGGGATAGTAGGGGGGCATCTCACTCGTGGGGTAAGATCAATTCCAACCCATTGTGGGAGCTATCTCATCGGTGCCTCTCCTGGACGATCCGATTTATAAGCAATCTTCATAGGGTTGGGGGTCTTACCAAAATGTCAAGGATCTCTTTTTGGTTTCTAGTATCTTGTAAGGAAACACCGGACTCATCAGGTCCACCCAACCACTCGCTTCGCACAGTGACTAGAACCGTTCATCTATGAGGTTTACCTAAATTACTAGGCACATTGTTTCACTGATGCAAGTTATAACATGATTCATTTATTTATCCTTGTGCATAGGTTCCTTTATCCCTTAATGAATACATTCTTTTCCAATCAAGTTAGCCTACACAAGAAAGAAATTCATCATAAAAATAATTATAATTTCAAACCCTCGGCGTCCCAAGTTTCATCCATCTCCAATCCCTCGGCTCACCGAGTCACAAAAAACAATCTAGAGCTTACACCCATCGTGGTGAAAAACAATCTAGAACTTACACCCATCGTGGTGAAAAATCACTCACATAGTAGAATGAGAAGTGTCCCCTTCACCCTCTTCTTGTTGCTACTATGAAAGACCTTTCCAACTTAGGCTTGTAACTACTAGAAAAAACCCTTGCCCCGCCTCGTGGTGGGTTACCAACAAAGTTGGTTGCCCTGATCTCTATTCCAAGTATGTCTAGAGTTGATTGCCCCGAGTGGGAGTAACCGGTTTCTCCATATTGATCACTAAACATATCACATCAGAATGGTTATCCTAAACCGATCTCATTAGAATGGTTACCCTAGGGAAAGTTCTCTAGTTCACAAATTCATCATCATCATCATTCACATTTTGAGACCATGTTTTATCAACATCTTTATAAAACCAAGATAAAGAATCCCATATAAGATAGTCTCCTTTCTATATGAAGAAAGATCACTTTTCTATAATATACAGCAAAAAAATCTAATTTTAATAAATGGTTAACATTTAACATCTTAACTTGGCACTATGCAATGTGTGAGACAATGAAGAAAGTAGTGATCCTACATTATGGGAGTTCTCATAGGCTCGAGGATAATTTAATAAATGGTTAACATTTAACATCTTAACTTGGCACTATGCAATGTGTGAGACAATGAAGAAAGTAGTGATCCTCAAGCAAGATCCTACATTATGGGAGTTCTCATAGGCTCGAGGATAATTTAATCCATCGAGGGTACAAATATTACTTTTGCTATGGGTTAAACCAAATACAGATAGTTATTCCCAACTCTGGCCATAACCAAAGATGGTTAACTTGGGTGAAGATTTCATTTGGCATCTTTTTGTCAGTTAAAACCGAGGTTTTGACCAACAAGGGTCTTTTCCAAAGTTTTTCTTGGCTTACTTTTCAAAAATAGGAATCGACTTAAATTACGCTTCCAATTCATTGAACTAATTCTGAAAAGGATTTGGAGTTTTAATTGACATACTTGTGCTGGCTAGTCCATATATAGGGGAAAGGACTAACCTGATCCAATCGGTAGTAGTCGATAATTATAGTACGCATAGACTACCTTCTCGCTTGACTTCTTACATCTCACCATCACGTGTTTAAACTCATTGTGAGAGGCATTGGATTTGCATCCTCATGGTTACAAGTTGAATTCTCCCTCTCATTGGTGGATTTGCATCCTCACACAGCTACAAGTTGAATTCTCCCTCACCATCAATTACGATCATTCAAGGAGCATCCTCCACCATATTTGGGACTAGAAAACTCGACGAGATTGTCAATGACAAAGAAGATAATGAGGGACACTTGGGCATCGCCGAGGGACAGAGAGCTCAAAGGCTTCTTGAGGAGGTCACTCTGGTGCTTTGAGTAGGTAACCTTCTTGTTGTATCATCACTACTAGTGGTCTAACCCACTTGTGGAGGTGGCTCTCTCATTATAGTTGGCCATTGTGTGCTAATAAATCCGATGAGAAATTGAAATCAATGAAGTCCCTTGAAGTGAGATTACTCCGACAACACAAAGAAGGTAAAATAGATAAATAGGTGAAGCCAAATCGTGAAGCTTGAAAATTATGGTTGCTTGGCAAGTGAAAGGGGAGAGCTATGAGGGATGAAATGGAGGGAGTGAGGTCGAGCCGTGTCTCACTAGCCATAGGGAGGATGGATTTATAGGAGTACAAGGGGGGCTCTGAAACAATGTGCTTGAGAGGGAGTCAATGCCAACGTAGAGGAAAAAGACATGACTAGATAGCATGGCCGACTGGTGGGAGGAAAAAGATAAGGCTTGCATTCACGATAGTTGGCCGGTGGAGAAAAAAAATAGTGAAGAAGTTGTGATGGTTGGCCGCCGATGGGGAGGAGACAAGCCATCACAACACTTGCAAAGAAGAAAACAACGAGGGGGGGGGGTCCTAATGATTAGCATGGGGGGTGGTTGGAAGAGTGTTGGTTGCCTCGTTTATATATATGTGTGTGTGTTTGTGAGGAGCTATCTTTGTAGGCTTGGAGGTTCTTGTGTGTTTGTGAGGAGCTGTCTTTGTAGGCTTGGAGGTTCTTGTGTGGTACGTAGCACCCTATATTGATGTTCTGCGGGCCAAATTCACGTTTCGGTCTTCGCTCTATCACTGTAAGGTATTTTTGACAGTTTCAGGAAGTTCTGGTTGAGAAATGTCTCTAGTCGAAATCTGGTTATTGCAGTGCAACAGTGCATTTAGGAAGTGCAGACAGTGTTTGCACATGTATTGTTGACATTGGGTGTATGTACATGCACTTTGGTTAGATTTGGTGACCTACAGGTTGTGCTGAAGTACTGCTGCAGAGAAGATACTATTGTATTATAGGAAGTGCAGATAGTGTTTGCACATGTATTGTTGACATTGGGTGTATGTACATGCACTTTGGTTAGATTTGGTGACCTACAGGTTGTGCTGAAGTACTGCTGCAGAGAAGATACTATTGTATTACAGGTTACATATAAAAATTATCTATTGTTGTAGGAAAACATGTCTAGTGAGGAAATTAATTAGATTTTCAGTTAGAAGCTGGATAAGAACAACTTCCATGCCTAGAAGTTCATAACGACCAATTTCCTTATGGGTAAAGGAATTTGGGACTATGTCAAAGGAGAAAATGAGGAGCCTCCTAAGTTGTCTGAAGAGAATGCCACTCCAGTAGACATAAAGGTATTCAAGGATTGGAACCAGGTTTCAAGGAAAGTCATGTATTGGCTTTCAATTAGTGTCACAGATATGATGCTAGGACACATACAAGATGCCAACACTCTAGCAGTTGGGTGGCAAAACCTGGTGCAAATGTTCCAGACCAACACAAAGATAAGAAAATTGCAGTTAAAACAAGAGCTACATATTGTGGAAAGGAAAAGCATGTCTGTCAATGAGTATGGTTTAAAGATCAAGGGCATTGTTGAATCCCTTGGGTCTATCAATGTATCGATGGAAGATGATGACTTGGTAAGTGTCTATTTAAATGGGCTTGGCAAAGAGTTCAAGCCATTCAAGACCTCCATTGCAGTCAGGGAGAATATTCCCAACTTTTGGCACTTGGTGTCTATGCTGATCATAGAAGAAAAGTCTTTAGGTGAGGACTGTTCTTCACAAATCAAGAACACATCAGAACAGGTCTTCTACTCGAATTTCAAGTAGAGGCAGAGGTAGAGGTCGTGTTCAAGGCCAAGGTGGTGGCCAACAAGGAAATCCAAATTCTCCAATGATTCACAGCAGCAATCATACACAGGTGGAAGAGGCCAATCTAGAGTCAGGGGGAGCCAAAGAGGCCGAGGTGGTTGGCAAAGCAATCAGAATGCAAATAGCAGAGTGCTATTACTGTGGAAAACCAAGGCACATGGCAAAGAACTGCTATAAAAGCAGAATGACATTAAAAGTGGAAAGTTACAGCAAGGTAACTATGCATCATCTAGTAAACAGGGAGGTGATGATAGAACTGGGCAGTTGTTTGTGATGCAGCACTTGCTCAGTTCCATAACAAGAGATGTGCTAGGATCTCAAGATACATGGTGCCTCTAATCACATGACCAACCATGCTGAGTGGTTTAGAGACATGTAAAAAATGGGAAAACTAGGTTATGTAGAAATAGGTGATGATACTACACATCCCATTGTGCATGTTGGTAGTGTCATTGTCTATGAAGGATGGCAAAATGAAGTACTTGTTGGCAGATATACTTCATGTTCTAAATATTACAAAGAACATGGTTTCTATTGACAGACGGGTTGATTAGGGTTTGCAAGTGAGGTTAAATCCTCAAGGATGTTTTATGGAAGACTTAAAAAATCAGTGTCACTTGGTTGCAAGGGTAACAGAAATGGCAGGATGTTTACTTTGGATGTGAACATGCCTAAAGTAAAGACAACCATGTTTACTTTGGATGTGAACATGCCTAAAGTAAAGACAACCATGTTTGCGCATGGAACAAGTGTCATTGTAGTGTCATTGTAGATATTGACATATGGCACAAGTACATTGGTCATGTTAATGTACAACGACTAAAGTCTATACAGGCCCAAAATATAGGTTTGCCAAAGTTTAATGTTGATGGTATGCACAAAGTATGTGAAGCATACCAGCTTGGTAAGTAGGCCAAACATGATTTACTACATGAAAATCATATCAGTGCAAGGCCATTAGATGTCATACATTCAGATGTATGGGGATCGACCAAGACTGCAACAATTGTAGGTTGCAGGAATTATGTTACATTCATTGATGACCACACTAGGAAAGTATGGGTTTACTTCCTGAGGACCAAAGTGAGGTGTTTAAAGATTTAAAGCCTTGGTCAAGAAGGAAAAAAGCATGCAAATAAAATTCCTGAGATCAGATGGTGGGGGAGAATATTTCTCCAATGAGTTCAACGATTTCTTGAGAAATCAGGGAATCAAGAGATAGTTTACATTTAGGTACACTCCGCAAATAGAATGGTGTTATAGAAAGAAAAAACATGCACATTGCGGAAGTGGCACGTGCCTTGATGGCTGAAAAGAATATACCACATAAGCAGTATCAACTGCTGTGTAAATTATGAAAAGGACACCTATTGCAGTTGTTCATGGTATGATGCCTAAATAGAAGTTTATAGGCATAAGACTAGATGTGTCTCACTTGAAAGTGTTTGGGTCTATTGCATATGTGCATGTTCCTGATGAAAAGTGAGAACCAAGTTGGATCCAAAGACAGAGAAATGCATCTTTATTGGTTATGTTATGGAGCAAAAAGGTTATAGATGTTATAAACCTACCACTCGTGAGATGCGAGTAAGCAGAGATATTGTCTTTAACGAGATGAGTAGCTGGTATGCACTAGTATAGTGAAGGCAATAGAAGATGCAGATGTAAGAAGTGCTAATGCCACATCACATGTAGATCAACATTCACAGGTGCTTGTGGACCCTGAGAGTCCTCTAGCAGTGGATCCATTGTTAGCCCATGCTCAGGTAGGTTGAGGATAGATGAAGGTACACATGTATCACGCAAAGGGAAGGAAAAGGTAGACCAACCTTTTGTGCATGATCTATCAACAGGTCACTCATATGTGCATGCATGGATACCTTGGGATAAACCTTAACATCAAATGTTTAAAGCATTATGGCATTAGACATGGTTTGACCACTTCCTATGGGAGAGCTCTACTGGTCATTTTGCTGGGATCAAAAAAGGTTTAATAGTTTTGAGAAAGTGTGGTTTGATACACTATAGTGGATTTTATTGTCATTTCTAATAACAATTAGTCCAAATCAGGTTCGCGTCATCAACGATCTCTAGTGTCTCTAGTGCAAGCTAGAAATGGTTTCAGACGCATGTTTTTTTTTTGCTTCTAGGCTCATGTGTCTAGGTTCATGCCTCTAGACTCATGTCTCTAGGTTCATCTCTCTAGGTTCATGCATTTAGACTCATGTCTCTAGGCTTATGTATGTAGGCTCATAGTTTGGAGGTTCATGTGTCCAGTTTCATGTCTCTAGACTCATGTCTCAAGATTCACGCCTCATGTTTCGAGGCTCATGTCATTTTTTAATGAACTTGGCTCACATACTTCTCTTTCATGAAATAAGCCTTCTTGGGGAACATAAATCTAGAAACTAGGCCTAAGACAAGGTTGGTCTAGACTCACATGTCTAGACTCACTGGTAGGGTTAGTCTAGACTCATGTCTATAGGCTTATATATGTAATCTCATATCATTTTTATATGAACTTATCTCATGTACTTCCCTTTTATGAAATAAGCCTACTTAGGAAACATAAATCTAGAAACTAGGCTTATGAGGGTTGTACACTTAATTGTATCCTAACCTAGGAATTAAGCCTATTGAGACAGGGCTAGTGTGGGTAATAATTGTGTCCTAACCTAGGAACTAGGCCTATTAATAGGGCTAGTGTACACTTATTGGATAATAATCTAGGAACTAGGCCTATTAATAGGGCTAGTGTACACTTATTGGATAATAATCTAGGAACTCGGCCTATGCCAAGGCTATTGTACATTTATTAGATAATAATCTAGGAACTAAGCCTGACAGGGTTGGTGTGCACTTATTATGTAATTAATAATTATACTTTAATTTCCCATAAGAGAAGGAAAATAATTTTCCTTAGAATTATAGCTACTAGTAAAGATTGTATGATAGAAAAACCTTCCAAGGATAAGAGTAGGTATGTCCGTACGAGTTTTTATAATAGAATTAATTATTCCTTACAATGTTAGGTTACGTACCTCTAATCTCATATCTCTAGGGTAATGTCTATAGGCTCATGTGTCTTAACTCATAACTCACATATCCAAACTCATGCTCGCATCCCCAGGACCATTACTCATGTGTCCAAACTCATAGCTCACATATCCAAACTCATGGCTCGCATCTCCAGGCTCATTACTCATGTGTCCAAGATCACGTTGGAAGGAGAAATTGGCAAACCCCAAACTCATGTACAGGACTGGCCGAGGCATGTGCATCTGGCCTTCATACACTTAGGTGTTCTTACATTGTGTTTGTGTTGGAGTAGTAGTAGGAGCCTCTACATGCTAGATAATAGGGGTGCACTAATGATCAACTAGTACGCTTGCATTGTGGATTTGAATGATGCATCAACTCATCTTTGTATATATAGCATGTTTCTTGTTGCACAATGTGTGTGTGTGTGTGTGTGTGTGTGTGTGTGTGTGTGCGTGCAATGGGCTCAAGAGATTCATGTATCAATTCTCCCATGACATTATACTGTTGGTCTCCCTATGGGTGATGGCATCCAAAGACCTTTTATTACACTCAAGCATTGGACATGGTGATGGAGTTGTCTTGAAGTGCTAATGTCACTTGCTCTAAATAAGGTGTTGGCATTAAACATGGAACCTTATGGTGGGACATTGGGGTGAGGTGATGGTCTTATGGTGGCCTCAGACAAGTGGTATGGCGTGAAATCGGGCTAGTACTTTTGAAATTTCAATAACATAGTAATAAGGTTTTAAACCTTAGTGTAGTATGAAGAGGAGTACGCTAGCCAATGACCACATTGCAGGGGCAGATATGGCAGTGTGATGGCGTCCTCATGCGCGATATGAGAAATGAAAGAGATGGGGAGAAAATGGGCTGGCCATGTAATTGCTAGCCAATTGCAGTAAATGGGAATGGATGGCATGGTAGGGGTCTTTGTGGACAAGTCGGAGCAGCATGGAAAGCTAGAGTTGATCAAGAAGATGTTGGAAAGGGATTGAGCAATGGCCCATGTGGCTGGTAGTAGGCAAGGCACCAACTCCAAGTATAGGTGGCATGGATCTGATCATCGATAGGAATAGAAGCCTTCTCAAGCACATGATGGCGTGGCATGGCACACGATGTAATGATAGCCACATGGCCACTTCCAAATAAGGCATGGGCTGATTGACCCTTCATGATGAAGTACACTATAAAAAGAGGTGTGGGGGAGATCGTGAGGGAGAATGGAAGAGTGGAGACCAAAGAAAACACGACTGGAATTGGGGGTGAGAAGAAGGGAGAGAAGAGTGTGCGGGAGATGCTGCTGGACTAAGAAGAGAAGCTCATGGTACTATTGGAGGACCATAATGTGGTGAAGACCTTGAAGACCATAGAGGACCTATGAAGCCTTCAACCTCTTGAGGAGCTAAGTGGTAGCTGTGATCAAGAATCCATGCTATTTCCTTTGTGTATTGAGTCCATCTATACTCAATACTCATGAGGTCCAAGAGTGTGTGTTGAGAAGCACCTATACTCTGATCTTGAGCCATTTTTCTCTTTGTTATTGGTTGTGTGTGATTATGTCTTGGCTTTATTGAAAGCATTTTGGAATTTTATTGATGAGCAAGTCTAAAATCCTTGTTGTAATCCAGACACCAAATCTTGTTAAAAACCATTTGGTTGTTCCCTTGTGTGAGTGGGATTGTCAGATCGTGTGTGTAACCCATCGGTATGTGGGGCCCTTGAAGTTTTGAAGCTACTTTTCTCTTCAAGTTGAGCATTGGTCTTGGGTATAGGGTGTGGCTAGGTGTTGTGGTTTCATTGGTGCTCAATGGTGTACGATTGGGTTCGCTATAGAGGTCCTGCAAGTTTCCCAAGGTGGTAATTCTAGGCTTATGTCTTGCCCTGGTTGTAATCCCTTGGCAATAATCCCAAGTCGAAGAGCATTGGTTGTAGTTGTGGTGTGTTTTTGAAACTTGCTAATACTGGCTTAATACTTTCCTGAGTTCAATGGGTTGTCTAACGAATATGTGAATAGGTTCCTTGGAAAGATGGAGTTTGTTGCATTTCTAAAAGGCAAAGATGATTTGAGCATGCTATTGAAGATCCTTCCTTTCTATTTGCAATTTCTATTTGCAAGGTGAGGCAAGGTGGTTTGACGGCTATGCTACATCCTTGAGAAAGATTGTTCTTCCAATGCAACTAGATTATTGTAGTGTTAAGTCGGTTCTGTTGCCACTCGATTCAAAAGCGTGAAAGCACCTGAAGCAGTTTAGTGTGAGATAGTAGATCTCCATCAAGGACATGACCAGCCGCCGCCGGCAAAGACTATGTAGCGGATTTCTCAAAGTTGTGGAGTTGGTGTGGATAGAATCTTGGTAACGAGGCTCCCCCTTCAATGCTAAAGAAAGAGAGATTCGTTGTTGCTAGTTTGAGGAAACCACTTTGTGAGTAAAGGGGCACTTAAAAATGCCTTGCACTTTTGAAGATGCAGTGAAGATTGCTCAACAAAAGGAATGGAAAATATTTAAGCTGGGCTTAATCAACATATCTTCCTTGAAAGAGAAGCCTATGTTCCGACTGCCTATGTATACTATGTTACCATCTGGCATGTGTCACTTTGCCAGGTGGATCAAATAATGTCTTCCCAATTGATATAGACAATGTGGTGGTATAGGTGTGTTTCATAATGTTACTACATGTACTTCCTTGAAGCTTAATGAGCCTAGAAATGTAGACAGCTACATATGTACTGAGCATGAAGAACTTCTTTCACCAAATGATGTATGTTTCCAAGGGCCTTCCAAAGAATACCTCGCTCAAGGAAACCTTGAGGAAACACCAAAAATTCATTCTACTTGTGAAGACATGTCTTATCAAGGAGACAATGAAGAGGATTCCATAGTGTTAAGTCATGAAGAGGAGAAGCATATCATCTCCTTTACTCGGGAAGAGGATAAGGAGTCATGGTGGGGAGTGGAACAAGGTGATAACTCAAGCAATACATGGGATGACTTTGTGGAAATGGTGCATGATGCTAAGGAGGAGTTGCTAGGCTATGATGAGGAGGCTTCCATGAAGGCTTTTAAAGACCAAAAGGGGATTGGGAGTTCACAAGGAAGATTGGTGGAGGATATGAGATCCGCTATTGGTGACCATGTTTTTTCAATACTTGCAAGTGATGATGATGAAGGTTCTAGTGTATTTCCTTTGAACCCCGATGCTTGCATGAGTAGAGAAGAAGCTTTGTGTCATGGGGAAGATCCAAAGTTTCTTGCTCCAATGGCTCTTACCTCTAAAGTACCAAAGCATACCTATAGGTACAGAGGTGCATGGGATCTTTAGTGGAACTCCAACAACAGGTGCTAGAGAGTGGGAGCCGGATGTTTGTGAACTAGAAAAGTTACATATTTGTCTTTTTGGTCAAGGAAAGGGAAGGAAACTTCAAGCTTTATAGGGACCCAAAGTGTTTAATCCAAGAGGATGGATTCACTCAGATTCCTATTCAGAGCATGTTTGTGAAGAAGCATCTCAAGCACTCTTGTATGTCAAGGAGGAGGAAGAAGAAGATTTGGATTACCAGGCACAGAATGGGTGTGTTGGTAATGAATGGAATGAGTTTATGAATTTTGATGTTCCTTATGAAGACCAAAGTGTGGCAATGTCATGTGTCTTAACTAAAGATCATGCAAGTTACATCAAAACCAATGAAGGACATGTTTTGCATGAGCAAAGGAATGAGGTTTTTGACTCAAGTTTGCCTCAAGCCACTTTGCAACAAGAAAAAGATGTAGGTGCAGAAGTGATTCTTTTTCACCATACAAACATCCCTACTACTTTGAGCATAAGATGACTAGATGATGGACTATGGTTGGTGCTTGATGATGATGAGCTTGAATTGGGTATGTTCCTTACCTATGATGACAAACTAAAGTATGTATCCTTCAATGGAGAACCAAATTTTGAGATTGTTGTTGCTCGAGCATCATCGACTTCTCTTCTTGATTCTAGGGATTCCTATGATGCACTCTTATTATCTACAGGATGAAGTTTACTTGGCTTTGATCAATGAGGGCTACTAGACATGAATGTCTCAGTAGGCTACGGGGCGGACATTCATGTCCAACAGTCTAACTTTAAAAGTCAAGTATACTTCATCATGTAGACAATAAAAGTGCATCATAGGAATCCCTAGAATCAAGAAGAGAAGTTGATGATGCTCGAGTAATAGCAATCTCGAAATCTAGTCCTCCATCAAAGGATACATACTTTAGTTTGTCATCATAGGTAAGGAACGTACCCAATTCAATCATCATCAATCTCATCATCAAGCACCACACTCCATCATCTAGCCATCTTATGCCTAAAGAAGTAGGGGTGCTTGGATGGTGAAAAAGAATCACTTTTGCATCTGTGTCTTCTTCTTACAAAGTGGCTTGAGGCAAACTTGAGTCAGAACCCTCATTCCTTTGCTCGTGCTAAACATGTCCTTCATTGGCTTTGATGTGATGCATGATCCACAGTAAAGACACATGGCATTGCAACACTTTGATCTTTAGAAGGAACATCCTTGTCTGATAAATCCTCTTCATACACAAGTTGCTTGAACTCATCCCACTTATTGCCAACACACCCATCCTATGCCTGATATTCCAAAGCTTCTTCTACCTCCTGCTTGACATACAAGAGTGCTTGAGATGCTTCTTCACAAACATGCTCTGAATAGGCATCTAAGTCTATGTGGTCTTCATCACAAGTGTCATTATTATAGCTAGAGACAAATGGCTGATGGTCTCAAGAAATACATCATCATCTTCATGCTAAGACATATACTATTCTTCATGGACATAACATAAATTCATCACTATTTGACCCGAATGACTCTACATCCTTGTCAGAGATCCTATTGTCACATAAAGCACACAGAGGGGTTATTCCCTCCACATCACCCTCATAGGCATCTTAAGAACATAATTGAACGGGCCAATATTCTTGGGATCACCAATGTTTTCTTACATATAGACCCCTTCACATACTTGCACATCATGCACACTTTCAACCTCGTGATGTTCTTCTATATTTGCACCTGACACAACATGAGAATTAAAGAGACTTGTAAATGGCATTAGCATAGGAGTTGGACTCCATAGAGGCAATGATGTTTTCTTGTGTTTGAGTAGGGCAATAAGACCAAGCTTTTGTATTTTCCATTCCTTCCTCCTAGCAAGCCGGACAACTTCTCTAAAAGCAGGAGGGTTCTTCAATTCCACCTTAAGTCTAAGATTTGACCTAACACCAGTTATGAAGAATTCCTTTTTTAGCATCTCCGGAGAGCTTTCACTCTCCCAGATCCTCTTTCCATTGACTCCAAAGCTTCAACAAGCCTATAGCATAATCTTTAACATCTTGGTCCTCTCCTTGATGGAAGCCAGGAGCTCATGCCATATTGCCTAGGGGTCTTTTCTTCTAGTGAACTGAGACGACACACAAGAGCCACCTTAGCATCATGGTAGTTCAGTTGTACCAAAGCCGTAGCCACCTCAAACGATGCAACATATCTCTGAAACCACCTTCTTGCCTCTCCTTGCAAGTAGAAAGAAAGGAGCTTCAAGAGCACATCCGGAGCTTCTTTGCCCTTCAAGAATAGAACAAACTCCACCTTTTCCAAAAGCCTACCCACATCTTCATAAGGCAACCCATTGAACTTAGTAAAGTCTAGAGCCATGTTAGAAAGCTTTAAAAACACACCACAACTACAACCAATGCTCTCCAACTTGGGATTACAACCAGGGCAAGAAACAAGCCTAGAATTACCATCTTGAGAAACTTACAACCAAGTTCATGGCAACCCCTATTTTTGTGCATTATTTGGCATAGTTTTATGGTCTACATCAATACATTTTTAGCATTTCGATTATTAAAATCATTTGTTTGATGAGCTTTATTGTAAAAATCAAATGTAAATTGTCATGGCTATTTAGCGGGTCCGCACATTTAAAAGCCGTGGTCAAATAATATTTGTGTGTGAGTTTTCTCAAATTTTGGAAGGTTGGAGAATACTTTTTGATGTTATTTAGTTACAAAAATGAAATATCTTTGGACCTTAGCCAAAAAGATGTACTTAATTTTTAATAATATCAAGAAAAGAAGAAGAAAGAGTTGGCTAAGGAGGTTATGCACGACTCCTTTATGTACATGCTTCTTCTTCTTTCTCTCTCTCTTGGTTGGCACAACTCTTGCTTTGGACCTTAGCCAAAAAGATGTACTCAATTTTTAATAATATCAAGAAAATGAAATGTCTTTGGACCTTAGCCAAAAAAATGTACTCAATTTTTAATAATATCAAGAAAAGAAGAAGAAAGAGTTGGCTAAGGAGGTTATGCACGACTCCTTTATGTGCATGCTTCTTCTTCTTTCTCTCTCTCTTGGTTGGCACAACTCTTGCTTTCTATCTTCTTGTGCTTTCTATTTTTGGTTTGGTTTTTGGTGGGTTTTAATACATTTTAGACTTGAGGGTGTCATAAATAGTCCTACTTATCAATAATGGTTGTTATACAAGTAATTAAATATTTATTGACTATGTTTTGATGGATTTTCATGCTTCTAAGATGCCAATTCAATAATATATGAAAAAATATGAAATAGATGAATAGAAATTGACTATCCCACTTTAATCCACCCTAATGGACCTCAATGCCCATATTTTCAAAGTGGATTTCACTTTTGATCACAATTACTAAGCTATTCCTTGGTTCAAAGTAATGAAATCTAACCTCTTATACTCCAGTTTCATATAAATCACTAACAAATCAAGGTTTTTCCCTTCCAATAGATAAAACTAGAATACCCTAATGTAAAAAAATTTGAATCAAAATAAAACACAAGTAAACATATCCAATGACTCCAAAATTGTATGTTATTTTCAAAGTACGACCTCCTAATAAACACTGGATAATACTGTGCTCCCACCAATAGCTTAGAATGGATGACTAAATTAACCTAAGACTTAGGCTAGTTCTCGATAGTTGCACTAAATATGTTCAAGTCAAGAGCTTATTTTAGCCTTGCCGAAGAATATGTCATTGGGTCTTGCCTTAGAGCTGTGAACTATAACTTCTCTATGTGGATGCACTAGCTCGTCATCCATCATCAATGTCCTCTCACTCCATTGTCAAACTAGAATGCTTCTTTGCCAAAAGGGGTAAAGGGAGAGTTCTTTATACCTAGATGGAGGAAAAATAAGTGGTCTTCACGATGGTTCTCTCACAAAAGGCAAGGAATAAAGGGGAAGCTAATAGAAGAAGACAACCTATAACCAAACCCATTTAGCATTATCCATCAAGCAAACCTATTTAGCATTATCCATCAACCAAACCTATTTAGCATTATCCATCAAGCAATTAAGATTCAATATTATACAAGTAAGAAAGAAGAGAGGAGTAGAACTAATAAGTAAACTATTACAAGGGAGTTGTTATGTATTTCTTATTGTAAAAAATGACATATATAAATGACTAGCTTTACATGGCTTCTACTAGTCTTATATATAAATGACTAGCTTTACATGGCTTCTACTAGTCTCAAGTAACTATGTACACAAATTTCATAGACTTTTCCTATTTGACATGGTAAGTCCGTTCTATATGTTACAACATTGTCTTACAAAAGATCAGTTCCCTATTGGAGAGCGGGTAAGATGGCAAAGCACCTTACGATAGGTAAGGCAGGTGAAACTATGTTAACATAAGCCTCCAAAGAAGAAATCCCACACAAACTAGAGAATAAGAGGCAGAGGAAGAGCTTGATCTCCTAATAAGATTTCTTCTTTCTCACTCACATACACAATGTAGAGAGGAAGATAAGAGAGAGAGAGAGAGAGAGAGAGAGAGAGAGAGAGAGAGAGAGAGAGATGGCTTAATTTTCTTCTATCTAACATAAAAGATACAAGTATACACTATCTATCAATCAATAACATAAAAGATAAGAGTACATACTATCTTCTTCTTCTCTCTATCAATAACATAAAATATAAGAGAACATAATATATGGTAAAGTACTCTACTACTATAGTTTTCTTCTATCTTCTTCTTCTCTCTATGAATAACATAAAAGATAAGAGTACATACTATATATGGTAAAGTACTCTACTACTATAGTTTTCTTCTATCTTCTTCTTCTCTCTATGAAGAATAACATAAAAGATAAGAGTACATACTATATGGGAAAGTACTCTACTACTATCTTTTTCTTCGCTCTATCAATATTTTAGTAGTAAAGATAAGAGTACATACTATATGGGAAAACACTTTACTACTAAAATATACAAGGTTGGTCCATAGTGTGAAACCAACTATATGAGTTTGCACTATAACTATGCCACAGTCTAGTAGTTTAAATGTGGCTATCACATAGCCTATCATGCACTAGGTACATATCAATCATCACAATATCCACCAACCACATTCATATCATAAAAGTGTAGAAGATATCACCACCAACCATGTTAACGTCATAAAAGTGTAGAAGATATCACCACCAACCATGTTAACATCATAAAAGTGCAAAAGCTATCAACGAGGTAGGTTAATATCGACAATGCTAGTTGAAGATGTTTCCTTCTTTTGACTACACGATCGCTCATCATTCAGGTCTAAAATTTTTTTAGGTCTTGGAGCCGTGTATCTTGTTCTTTTTCTATACACTTTGGTGTCTCTACATCCTTGGGTGGTTCTTCAGCTATACTGTGCTAAATGTATTGAGATATCAAGCCAGGAGGGTCATCAAGCTCAACTAGTACTATATGAGTTAATCATGTAGTTCATCACCTCCTATAAAGAGGTCCCTAACATAGTCATCCAAGTGGCCATCAAGTTTCTTGACATTATACAAATCTACCTCCAGCACTTCAAAGAAGAGAAGGCTCGTTTTGTAACAACACAAATACGACAAATCACATGTATAAGACTTAGCTTCAGTGGCATCACCATTGGGCCGACATTGAGGTAGATCTATTTCCTTTTTTCTCATGTATGATTCCTGGAAGCATTCAGAGAATGCAAGCTTTTAAAGAGATTATATTAGAGAATGCAAGATTTTGAAGAGATTTTATCATTAGAGTTCATCCTTTTTAGCTACAACTTTGTTTTCCCCTCGCATCCATAGTAGTACACCACTTCCATATGTACAGATGGTCTCAAATATGAAGACAAAGATGAAGGGACAAAGACTGCTCTTCATAGCTGCCCCAAGGGAAGAAGCAGGACTAGGAAGGGGGGGTTGTTCACACATTCCATACACCTAAAATCCTCACCTGTAGCTTAGTAGGATCCACATTATGTATGGGCATGGGCCCAATAATGATGCAATAAGATCCCATCCATAAGGCTTGTATAAAGTAGTAGAGTATGGGCACCCACTTAAGTTAGGCAACTAGGCAAAGCCCCGTGTATATGTACTATTTGAGTTGTGATAATGTATATATACTACTTGAGCTCTTACCCTATTTCTTGCTTGTGTGAATTCTTGTGTGTGTGGAGAGTGTGCATGTTAGAGAGAGAGAGAGAGAGAGAGAGAGAGAGAGAGAGAGAGAGAGAGAGAGAGAGAGAGAGAGAGAGAGAGAGGTATTGTAGATAAGGAAGTGGATCAAAATTTCTAGCTTAACCAATTTTAATGGAGAGAGTTATCATGGGAGATTGAGAGTAGAGGAAGAGCTCAAACAAGAGGGATTGATACACCTCTTGGCCTCTTTGCCTCTCCTATTTGAACTTCCATGATCCAATATGTTTTCTTGCAAATAACCAAGAAGGTTATAAGACACAAATATTTGATTTGAATCATTCCTTGAAATAAAAGGGAAATGGTTCTCTTGGCATAAGAGGGATACTATGACCATTACATGGATTAAACATCCTTAAGTGAAATCAAACAATCGTCAATTTGAGTGAAGAAGGGAGACTTAAGGAAATGTGTAATAACTTAATTCTCTATAGTTACATAAAACTAAGAGAAGATCAAATACTTAGATCTAATTTAAGTAAATGTGTAATACCTTGAGGACCTAAGGAGCCTAAAAGTGTAAATCCAAACAATGGTAATTATTAGCATGAATCTTCAATGCCTGTGACATTCAAAGCTAAAAGTTTAAAACTCTTGATACTAGGCACCTAAGAAAGGGATAGAAGAGAGGCTATGGTACAAGCCCTTGCCCAAGCCTTGGTTGATGCCACCCTTAGAACCAATTAGGGAATCATGGGCTAGTAGGACCCAACCTAAAAAAGATGGAAAAATTAGCAAAAGACTTTATACAAAGGATGACATCAATAAAATGATGTTGATCCTAAATTCCTTGCTTATATGCAATTTGTGGTGTTACAAGGATAAGAAAGGTTTCCTTAGAAGAGGATGCCCTGATTATGGAAGCCTAACCTTTTCCCATGACCTTGACCAGAGCTAAACACCAGTAAGAAACCAACCCAGGAAGGGGAAGGGGAAGAGGAAGAGGAGTAACACTCCCCACCACGAGATGAGTTTTTGAGCTAGCTTTAGTCTTAACCAAAGAAACCCTAGTTGATTTGTTAACAATGGCAATGGTGGAAATAGATAGGGGGCAAGGGAGTTAGGGAGGATTGCTCAAGTTTATGCCCCAAGGGAAAAACCCATAAAGCCATACCACATTACAAAACTCATGAAAAGCGTCAATGGGGATGGTGATCCCATCCAACACGTAAAAATATTTAAATCTATTCATGAAACATGTGGACCCATTGATGAGCTCATGAAGATCCATTCATTTTCCCTAACATTATTTGTTGGAAAGGCACATCAATGGTATAGAACTCTAAAGCTAGAAGATCAGGTCAAAATATTTTAACATAGTGGCACTTCTCTACACTATCAAACAACACCCCTAAGCGCTCCGTCTCAATACATAACCCAAGAGCTTCGTTTGATCGCTCCAAATCACCGCTCACCCTTCTTCTCATCATCGCCGTAGAAACCTCAAATAATCACTCCAGATTAGCACACCTTTCTAATCACTCTGGAAAGGCGATGATTGTTGGAAAGTGCCACGCATATAAGAAGACTATGCCAAAGTATAAAAAATGATCAAGATACTGCTACGCATTCTGTACAAGCATTAAGATCAAGATTTATGTAATCACTCCAGATTATCACCAAATCTAGTGTGGTCTTTGCATTAGCTTCAAACCTTGAGTTTACTTCTAAACCACCATGTTCAATCCTAAACTTGCTAGACATGTTAAAATACTCCGCTAAGCTCTATGGCTTAGAATTCTTTATAACAAACACACTCATGGTTTATAAAACTATGTTGGATCCAATGGCAACAAATAACCATGCTTGTCTAGAGTGAAGTACTTCTCACTTTAACCAGGCAGTCCCATAACATACTGGTAATGATCCGCTCATTTCCAAGTGCCTTGCAACTGGTAGGTTGTTCTATAAGGACATGAACTTTGCAACACTAAATAGCCCAAGAAAACTAAGAATTTACTTTTTTAAATTTATGAAAGTCATTCCATACTTCCATAATTTGTGATGTAGTAGCAGCCAAACATGTGCTCAAAAATGAACACCAGTGCTAGCTATAGGCGAGATTACACTCCCTAAATGTTGTAGGGCATCCCCCACATATAGGCAAGATTACACTCCCTGAATGTTGTAGGGCATCCCCCACATATAAGAATCATCCCACAATACTAGTCTCCTTGCTCACAAATGGTTCTATAGAACTCTCAAAGTAGAAACCGCTCTATTAGCACTAGTATAAGATTATGGCTATGCTACCCAAAGCTTCTCCAAACTCTGTCATTGGATTTCTTCCCAACAAAAGGCTAACAAGTAAATCTCAAAGCTCAATCTGTCTAAATGCTTGATCACAATGGAACAAGCATACACACACTTGATCACTATGGAATAAGTATATAACCAATCAAAGGGTCAACCTCTATGTACAAGCCTTGGTGTCCCATACCACCAAGACCACAATGAACTTTATGAGCACTTGATGCCCCATACCATCAAGTGAGCATGAAGCTCATTGTGACACATAAGTGGATTCTTTTCCTCTCCTTGAGAAATAGCTACAAAATCACAAGCATATGGATGACTACACATCCAAACCAAAGGTGTTTACAACTAGACCAACTATACAACATCGTATATGGTGCACAGGTTTTTCAAAGTCTAACATGGCTATAATTTAAGGAACTATAACAAGTTTCACAACCTCCAATACTCAATCTAAAATATTTGTCAAAGTAATCCAGTAAGATCTCAATGAGACGCTACCTAAACTGGTTATCAAGCCAAGCTCTTAAGGTATTAAAGATTAGCTAGACAAGATAACTTTAGAACAAGACCTCTTAGGGATACTCTCATTTCAAACAAAAGGAGTAATAACATGCTCCATAGGTAGGTTGAGTAGCTGCATACTTTCTAAAAGTCATGTCGAACCAAGTTCAAGTCATCAACACCCAAATTGTTGTGTGTTCAGTAAACTCCAAACTCAAAGATCACTACGGACCTCACTTTAAGAATACTACAAAACTTAGAACATTTGATCTCTACAAACCATGCACGAGCGCTTGCATCTCTACAAACCATGCACGAGCGCTTGCATCTCTGTAGACTAAGCATAATATACTTTGGTTGTTAAGTAGCACAACACTGTAGTTGTTTAGTACATCCTGATTTAAGATATCATCTCATGAATCTAGGACCATACAAGCACTATAAGACTCTTCAACTTGACTTTGTTAAGTGCAACATGCACTAAGCCTCACCTCAATGAGACAGGTTGAAACATCACGACCAAAAAATGCAAGACAATAATGGGCAATGGATTGATGAGCATTATCCCAACAATGAAAGCTAATGTTTTTGTGTGCCTAGCTTTGTGTGTCACTCCGCACACAAACTTGAAAATTTTAGAGCTCATGCCTTGTGTGACTGCACACACCTAGAGCCAAAAAAAAGTTGAGTTACACTCGCTTCAATCATCTCAAATCTTGGGACACACACTGGAGGTAATAGCTATATCTAATCCCATACCACAACATCAAAGTTGTCAATTCTTGTTGTGGATGTGAATGAGCTACGTCGCCCACCACAACCTATTTCCAGACTATGCCAGAATAAGAGCTTAGCACACACATGTTACTTTGTTTAAGACTTATATCATCATGTGTGTGTGTGTGTGTGTTTCACACACCCCCACATACACACATTTAAAGTGTGTGCAAGGTTTCTTTCCGTGGGAGCCTCCCCCAAACATTTTTTTAAAATTAAAAAAGCAAAAATTTATTAAGGTTCTAAGACTTTATCATCATCTTGTGGCACTCTCGTGAGAGGCAACTCTGCTGAGGGAATCATGTTTCAAGCCCCGGGTGTGCTAGGCAAGGGCCTGCTAGAGCACGGAAGCTTGAGGCATGGTCTACATTCTTCACACAAAATCCAGAACACTCTTGTTTCTTATCTCTCACCTATGAGAGAGTCCCTAATGCTTCTGCGCTGTGGTCGAGGGAAATACCTGTGCACTGTTGTTGGGTTGCCCTTGCTCACTCCTTGCCTTGCCCCTTATCCTTATCAAACAAAGAGAGGTCCATTCCCCTCCACCTTATCCTTGTTGGAATTTCAAAAGCTTTTTGCAGTTTTTGCAAATGAGAGAAAAACTCAAAGAGAAAAAAAAATGAGTTTCTTTCTTCTCACATGCAGTTCAAATCTATAAACCAAACAACCATTGATTTTTTTTTTGAGATAAGGCTTATCTCTTTCAAAGCTGATTCACTTGCGAGCGACGAGAAGCGAGATAGAAGACTACGTCGGCTCTAATACCAATGTTACATCATGGTAGTTGCCCGCCGAGCTATGCCGTCGCTACTACGAGTGACTCACGCATGCCGTTTTACAAGCTATGTGACATCCATTAAATTCAAAGATAACATGTTGGAACTACCCCAACCTAAAGAAAGTAAGACTCCTTTGTTTGCTCCATTGTGAGGGTGTCAAGTCAACATGACTCGGACACTAGGGAAAGGTAGGTTAAAAAAATAATGGTTGACGAGTTGACCTTGGCCATTCTAGAAAAAGTCAAGCTGAAGGATTCAAGAAAACCTCCAAACAATGCACATCTTTATCCAAGGAGAACTATTCTAGCGTTTGATATGTAAATAGAACGACACCCGCATGGTGTGCCCTTATTTATGTGAACCAGACCACTACTCTATTATGCAGATTACAACTGCTTAGGGAACCACAATTCATCCATGTGTAGATAGTGCTAGTAGCTAGACCAATTCTAATTTTACTAGCACCACCAGTCCAACATAATGGAAATTTTGGACCACCACAAACACAAGGAAAAACACGAGAATGTATACGATACTCACAACGTGCCCTTACCCTACCACCCCAAGCACCTCCACCAAAGATAACACCAATAAATTAGGTTTTGGTTAAAGAACCGCTAAAGGAAAGTGAGTATCCTTGTGAGTCAGAACTAAACCATATGCAAGGATCTATGCTAATGCAGTTATTTCAAACCTCTATCTAATGGAAGGGGATAGAAATGAATCCAAAAGCTTGAGAGAGCCCCATTGTAATGTTATCATTTTATGAATGACCTCATTGAGTGGGGTGGAGTGCCCACATAAAATGGTTGCTCTTGCTCAATGGCAAGCCCCTAACAAGAAATAACAACTTTAGCATCATTACATGTACAAAAAATGTGTAGCGAGATAACTTCTACCGATCCTCAGTAAACAACAAGACTTTTCTTGATAAGTATATAACTAGGATAAATAGTGGCCCAGCTAAATGTGTTAACCCAAGCCAAGACCCATCATATGAATAAAGATAAGGTGGATGTTCATCAATTATTGACCTCTACATCTAAAAAAATAAGTTGGAGAAGGAAACCAAAGAGGGTAGTGAAGGATGAATCATTGGTCATTATCCAAGATGGTTGGATAAAGGGACTATAGAGACAGGATCAACAGGATCCAAGATGGTTGGATAAAGGGACTATAGAGACATGATCAATAGGATCCATCCAAGACATCATCCCAATATAGAAATCCCTTAAACAAAGGGCATTGGAGGATATCCATCCCAACGCTAGAAAGGAGAGAAAAAAATTAGAAACTACAAAGGCCTTAATTAGAGAACAAAGACTGAGAAGCAATAAAGCTATTGAAACAGTGTACCCTCATGATGAGGATGTAATGCAAAACCAAAAATTGGATATTCCAAAGCCCATTAGAGAACAAGAAGAGGAGAAAGAACCTAGCTCCAATGATGGGCACATGACTTGAGATTAGGGTTTTGGAGATGAATGCATGTGCAAAGAGAAGGCTATGGTGGATGGAATATGAGGATAGCCATGGTTTAGGGCATGAGGGAGAGGTGATTAGTACACTAATGATACTACAAGTATGTAATGAGGTGATCACGACTTGGTGGACCAAAAAAAAAATATCTTCTTCATTCCAAAGTGGCTCTAATATAGCCAAAGGCTTACAAATCAAGTGGACACTAGTGATGCCACCTCAACTCCACAATATCTCAAATATCACCTCTCTACTAGAGGCTATTCACACACATTCACACTCCCCCTTGATATATACTCCTTGTGCATCTAGGCACCACATTTTCAACACCCCCCCTTGGTGCCATCTAGGACACATCTAGGTGTGAGGTACACATCATAGGCATCTTGACCTAACATACAACTAGGCATCTTGGCCTTACACATGAACTAGGCATCTTGGCCTTTACATCATTCTACCCACCATGGCTACATCATCGATGCCAGTGGTGGTGGGCAGAAACAATACAACAAGATACAAGGGGTAGGTGAAAACTCCATAGCTTCAAAAAAGTACTTCAATATCCTCCTTTGGAAAGGAGGCTTCCATCACATTTGCTTGTTGAGGTTGATTCTTTGACCAGCAGTTGGCTTTCCATGTGTCCGAGTTTCCCACACACCATACATTCAAGCTTTGGTTTATCTTTAAATTTGCATGTGTTGAATGTGTGGCCTAACTTGCCACAATGATTGCATCTTGGCTTCAATTCCCTTTTACCAGCATAAAGTGCCAAGTCCTTTGATGAGGACGCTCCATTTTCATATTGCTTTTCATCTTTTGCTCATGTTTAAGCAATGAGGCGTGTACATCATTCAAGGATAGAGTAGAGTTGTTAGAGAAGATTTCAACTATGTTACCATACTCTTCTTTCCTTTCACAGCTAGCAAGAAAGATAGCCTTAGCTTCATCATCATCAAGTGTCTTGCCCAATGGTGGCAACCTGTTGCTTAATGCTTTTATACTTGTTGATGTGACTCGTTAGGTCATGGTGGCTAGTACCTAGGTTGAGTTGATACAATTGCATGAGTAAATGAACTTTGGAGTGTTTTGCCTGTGTGTACCATGTTTAATGCTTCCCATGCATCCTTGGCCTTCTCAATCCTAGTGATATGATGAATGACCTCATCATCCCAAGGCTCTCTCATTCTTCTCATTCCATGCATTTCCTAGGCTTGTTTGAGTGTCCCTCCCTTGAATTATTCCCCATAAATTTTTCTTTCATGAGTGAATACATGATTTTTGACTACCATGTGTGGAATCCAATACCCCTAAACTTGATTATTTCATTGTGTGCTATGAGTCCCAAGGCTCTCTCATTCTTCTCATTCCATGCATTTCCTAGGCTTGTTTGAGTGTCCCTCCCTTGAATTATTCCCCATAAATTTTTCTTTCATGAGTGCATACATGATTTTTGACTACCATGTGTGGAATCCAATACCCCTAAACTTGATTATTTCATTGTGTGCCATGATGAATAGGGGGTCTTACCAAGCCCTTTTCTATGCGGTGGTACTTTGGTAGTGTCTACCCTTTACAATGATTAGCTCAAAGAGATTTATGACCACTTGCCTTAGTGTGAAGGATGCCACATTCATTAATAATTTGTAGGATGCCTCAACTTAATTCATACACAGTGATGAAGGGATGCACAACACACCAAGATGAGTGGAAGTACTAGTGAGTGCTTGACGTGACAAGGTTATTATTTTATGAATGATTGCACATGAATACAAGGTTGTATTTGAGCAAGCCTTCACTCAAGACTTCAAAAAAATGACTCAAAATACTTGTATCAGTGATTGGATTAGCACTTGATCCATTATAATTAAGGTTTTAATCAAGCTTTTTCTAATACCTTCAAGAAATGGTCATGGCAGCAGCTTCAAGCAGGGGCCTGAAGAAGCATGTATTTCTGCTTCCTCTCTTTGAATTAGGTCAAGTCCGTTTAGGAGCTTGTGGAGGAGGTTGAGGCACAGCTCTAGCTCAGAGGAATCGGCCGGATTCGATGCAAGGAGCCCGTAGGAAGCGAAATGGCACAGATGAGATGACGCATTGTTCTAACATCAATGGTGCACTCACCTGCCCTTGTGCCCTCCAATTAGGTTAGGGCTTTTGAAGCCTAACTAGTTGGGAAGCTCTCTTCAAGGTTTCATGCAAAATGGTCCACGCTAGCAGCTGCACGACTTCTTCATTCCAAAGTGGCTCTAATATAGCCAAAGGGTTACAAATCAAGTGGACACTAGTGATGCCACCTCAACTCCATAATATCTCAATTATCTCCTCTCTAGATGCTGTTCACACACATTCACACACCCCCCCTTGATACATAATCCTTGTGCATCTAGGCACCACATTTTCAACAACATGACCTCATAAATAGGATGTTTGAAACAAGGGCTGAGGTTTATACACCTAGATCACAAAATGATGTGGGAAAAGTGAGGTAACATGCTGACCATGGGATGTAGCGAGCTTAATGTCATTTTTGTTGTCATAGTTGAAAATGCCACTAGGGCCCTTGCTTTGTAGAAATTTTACCCTTTGGAGGTATATGGAAGATGGGTGGAGAAAATTTTAGAACCATATGCTAAACTAGGAAATGAACCAAAGGTCGATGTCCACAACCTTTGAGAGAGGATAGTAATGCTCCGTGATTCATCTAGATTCCAATAAATCAATTGGGACATTATTATGGAAAGAATCATATAAATGATGTCATTCTTCTCCATCATAATGGATATCAAGCAACTGCATTCCTAAATGGTGGAGTAAGAGTGAGCATCATAAATGCTGCCATTCTTCTCCATCATAATGGATATCAAGCAATTGCAATCCTAAATGGTGGAGTAGGAGTGAGCATCATTATAAAAAAATGCAAGGAAAAATGGGGAAAAACCTACCTTGTAATGAATGGATGTTTCCATACAAATGGCCAATGGAACATCAGAAAGAGCCATGACAGTCTTGCATAACTAAAACTAAAAATCTTTTTGTTTTGATTTCATCACACATTTGTGGTGATGAATTTCTTGTGCCAATAAGATTGATGTCATACTTTATGAGAGGCCAAAGTTGGTGTATGATTGGGACTTAGATGAAGTCTATTTACAAAAATATGCTAAAGTTCTAAAGGTGGACCTACAAACATGGAAGACTCATCCAAGAGAGGGTAACCTCTTTAGAAATGAGTCAGTAACAACCGACCAAACTACTTTATTATAAGTGTGTGAACTAATAATCATTCCATTTATGGGGGAATGGGAAGGCATCATGTATGCATCCCTCCCTCCTCCAAATTTTAGTGAAAACTGGATGCACGTGTGTGGTCAAAAATTAATGTACTCCCTAGTTGGGGTAAAAGTACATTGATTTGGACTTAATAAAACAGGGTCCTTTGACTTCTATCTTTATGATAACGGTTGGGACAATTGACTAACATTTTGGAATCAAAGTTATCACAACGAGTACAAATAACAAAGCATCGCCACACCAAAAGGGAAGAGCATCGATGAACATGGTTAAGGGCAAAATCATTATTAGGCAAGATATAACAACATGTTGCAACAAGGAAATTGATAAATGCCTAGTGGTGGCTAAGATACATTGACACTATAAAGTGCACGAAGATTTCTCCAAGGACTAGGGCGAGGAACTAGAGAGAATCATTATCCATGGTGAGACACAAGAGAGACCCCAACCTACAGAGAAGCTTTAGTTGCACCTTTCGAGATTGGAAAGGTGCGCAAGAGAGAAATAGAGCCTTGGCATATAAGAGGATCTTAGCCTAAACAAAGGAAAAAGAAAATGATGGAATATACCTAAGACCAATCCTTCCCTGAACACTTTACCTATGCCTGTTCAAAATGTGAATTATAGTTTCCATCCATTTGGAAGTGGTAGAGAGATACGAGAGATATCATTCATTGAAATAAGGGCTAACTCCAAACGAAGCACATGTTTTACGATATCAATTGTAAAATCAATTTGAACTTGAAACACATACATACTTAGGCAACCAAATTGATTTTAAAATATTCCCAAAGATAAAGATCCATCAATGGGTAAAGTTGCCGATTGTCGTACCAATTGCAAAAACTATTGTAGCTATTGGACGTTATAATGGATTCTGAAATTTATTGACATTTTCAAGGAAAGGGATGGTCAGCGAGCCTATAGGTACTGACACCATTAGAAGGACACCTAATAATTTATTGGGGATTGTACGGAGTATTTGGAATATAGGAAAGAAGTACCACTCAGGAAATATCTCCAAAGGAGTTGTAAAAGGATTTGTTGGCTCGCCAATCATCAATGGTTTTAGAATTGCTAAACCTACGGTACATGCAATGGTTCCTAAGATTACCACAAGAGATATATATGAAGGCTCATTGGGCCAAGCAACTTCTCCATATAATGATTATGTCCCATACCCTTAGCCAATTTCTCTCAAGATTGAAACATGATCAATCAGGTTAGGTTTCTTTGTTATTGGGATGGACCTCTTACTCCCCCATAAGAATCGAACATGATAATTTCTTCTCATATGGCTTGAGAAGATTCTTAGGCATATTACTCCATAATAAAATAATTGGTATATACATAGTGGATAATTGAATAGCCATTCACCTCATATCTCAATTCTCTAAGGAGGGTTAGGAAGGTGTTTCATATGACAGACCCATGGAGGTCATTCTTCAAACTTTTCCATTCATTATGTGTTAGCACAACCAAGGGAACACAAATTGGACTACCCTATTTGTTTTTTTCTAGTAAACAACTCAATGAAGCAAAGATGAACTATATGACCAAAAAAAGAGAAGGGTTGGATATGGTCTATGCTATGAAGAAATACAAACATAATTTATATTCTTTGTGGACAATCAGGCATTGGTATACCTGTCAACACAAATCTTGCACACCAGGGGATGAATTAGTTGATGGTTGCTTTTACCTTTGGAGTTGGAATTTACAGTCACTATGAGAAAAGGATCACAACGTGTTTTAGCTTCATATATCATGAATTCCTAGTAGCAGAACCACCATTGGAATCGATGATGATCTTCCAAATACATTCTTGTTTAAGATTGACATGGTGCTCCTAATTAGAGTGACAAAGTATCTCATACCTTACTTCTGGTTTTCCACAAGATCGACCCTTGAACAAAGGTAAGACGCAATGTCTCATGAAGTTAGAGCCCCTTACTAATATGGTACAAATATATAAGCTGATTAAAGATGATATTTTACAAAGATGTGTCCAAGCAAACAAATTCATACATGCATTGGAGGATGCACACATGAGAACTATAGGAGGAAATTTTGCTAGGGAAATAATAGCACGAAAAGCCCTTCAAGCAAGATTATGGTGCCAACAACGTTTGGCAAGGTGGTAGAAATTGTCAAAGGTTATGATGAATGTCAAAGATTCACTATACCATGGTAGATGGACATCATGCCCCTCTACTCTAGTAATAGTGAGGGACATCACGCCCCTCACTCTAGTAATAGTTTGGTAACCTTTCGAGAAATGGAGAATTGATTTTATAGGACTCATTAATCCTGTCACACATAAAACCCAAGCTCGCTACTACATCATTTTTTCTACTAGACTAAGTGGGTGGACATCAGGGCTATCACACAAAGGCTGATGCTCGTATTAATACCAAATTCTATTTCTGGATTTGGGTGTGCCTGTTGGAGCTGGTTAGTTACCAAGAGTGACAAGTGTCACACTTTGTCAATGAGATGATCAATTGCCTCATGAAAGGCTTCATGATAGTACACCAAAAGTCTTCACCATACTACCCACATACCAATGGGTCAGATAGAAAGCCCTAACAAAATCTTATGTGGTATCTTAACAAAAAAACTTTCAAACTAGTAGAATGGATTGGGGTACAACCTTATAGTTGCACTTTGGGTGTACCAAACATCTTACAAAGTGGCAACCAGGTATACACTATTTTGGATGATACCTATGGGGTTGATGCTATATTATTAGTCCACGAAATATATGGTACCAAGAGTAACAACAATAAGCCAGAGGTTGACTATGAATGCTATGGTTGAGTGACTGATTGACCTTAAGAAATTGGAAGAGACCTATACTTCTGGCCATGCATGGGTTAATGGTAGAAAATATCTAAAAATAAATGGTTCAACCAAAACATTAGGTACAAAGTGCTGAAGGAAATCTAGTGCTTCTATTTAGAACGCGGAGCAATAAAACAACAAAGCTGAAACTTTGGGCTATGTGGCTCTTTAGAATCACAAAAATCACTCCATAAGGGTTTATAAGAATTCAAACCCTGGATGGAATAGAGACCAATGGGTACATCAATGGAAGTAAGCTATTACTATGCACCCTTGAACCAACATATGCTTGCTTATGTCCATAAGAAAAAGAAGAGAAAAATGAATGAGACACATTTAAAAGACACTCTAAACGCCACTCCTATAAAACTATACAAGATGAGGCTACAACCAGAATAACTAGCGCTAAAATGTAGTTATAGGGAAAAATACCAACCAATATGGCTACACTACGATATTTTAAGGATAAGGATCTAGCAAGGAAAAAAAGGGGGCTAATCTTTGCCAATTACTATTTTTTGGGTTTTTTCATAAAACAATTCGCCTGATATATTAAAACATTTGGCCAAATTTTGGCCTTTTTTAAGCATTTTAATAAATATTTTCCCCATTTTGGACATTTTAGGAAAACATTCATCCCATTTTCTATCATTTTAGATTTATATAGGAGGAATAATAGCCAACCCACCTACACTTATATACTCAGGGAGGTATCTTATTTTTTACCTTGAGACCTAGATATTAAGCCTACAAGGATCAAATTCAAGTGTACATGGGTTGGAATCATAATACGAGCATCGCTCTAATTGACACAGGGAGCAAGCCACACCTTGCTATCCTTTAGAATGTGGGAAGCTTTGGGTAAAACTAAAATTGGAACCAACTAATGCTAGGGCTCATATCTTCCATGCAAGTGTGATAAGAGTTAAAGGAAGTTTGAAGTAGTAGGTACCGTTATTATCTACATATTATCCTTTAAGATATTCATGCTGTGAAAAACACCTTTTTATGCCACTGACTACCTTTCCAAACTACTACATAGGTCTTCAAACACTTCTTTGCACACTAATAACAACTTTTAGTACTAGAACCTATTAATTAATAACTAACCCTAGGAAAAAATCAAACAAGGTAAGTTGAAGATTAACCCTACCAACCCACTGACACAAGTGGATGGTTTACTTTTACAGGATGACTCCATACAAAATGTAGGAGTAAGTGGATTCCAACTATGCAACAACTAAGCCAGAATCAGCAAAAGAAATGGGATCCACCTCGACCAAAAATAAAGGAAAGAAGAAGGTATCCAAAGCATAAAAGCTGACACATTTGGGGCCTTACCTCAAAAATGTTGCTATAGCCAGATTATCTGGAGGCCACCAAAGCTAAGGTTTCCTTCCAAGACTACTCCCCCAAGTGCCTCCTATTTCTTGAGACCCCATAGGTGAAGATAGCTAGAATCAATAGGACTAAATCAATGTGCAAAGTAACTTTCTTGTACGATCAAAGCCACCATGTGTGAAGAGTTCATCAAGTCTTATGACAAAAGGACCGCCAAGATAGGAGAGGTCACTCGATAAGCTGGAACAAAGAAGATAATAATGATAAGAGAGGATGACATCCCCCAACTAGGCCACTACAACCAACACAACACAAACACGGAGTGGAGCATAAGGATTTACCTTTTGACACAATGCTAAAAGAAAGAGAGTTCAACAACAATAATGGAGTTGAGTATATGAACATAAAGGAGAAGGCAAATGAACTAACATGGAGAGTAATCTCAATGATAATGCTAATAAAACCGGTTGATCGTCTATTCGATATAATCGAATAGACCTCCACAAGCTACAAAAAATCCTCATGAATCTTATCAACAACTAGGCTTACTATATTCACAAAGAGCTTAATGCCTACCTGCTACAAATATCAAAATAAAGTGGTGAATCCCTATCTTCTCACATAAAGGTGTTGAGTCACGTAACATGTATTCCCCTGCCTATAGATGAAGAAGTGTTCAAAGACCCTTGATTAACCAAAAATAACTAGTAGAAGATTTGGAAGAAGCTGATGCCCTCATAAACAACACAAAAGAAGTCTTGGCCAGTATAAAAGAAGTCTTGGCCAGTATAAAAGAAGTATTGGCTAGCATATAGAGAAGAAGAAGAAAAGTTCATGCACACCAAGACACCATTTAGCCATCACAAAAGAAGTCTTGGCTAGCTTGGAGAAGAAGAAGAATAATAAAAGTTTATGCACACCAAGACACCATTCAGGACTTCTCCTCATGATACACACGTGGTGTATAGGCACCACAACAGTAGATGATGAAGATGAAGAATGTGAGAAAGAGAATCTACCACACAATCCCCCACAAAGCTGTCAGTTGTCAAATCAAGTGTGGACCCTGTTTTACTAGCATTGAATTCATCTCAATGACTAAGGCATGGCAAACACTCTGGGTTCAAGTCCTATAGAAAGTCACAATGCTAGAATAGGTACCATAACCATTAAGTGCAGAGGATCTCCATGCAACTTTGGCACCCACTTTGGAAGGCATACAAGAACTAGAGGAGGTCCCCAAAAGGCCAAAGGTACCATCTCCACCAAAACAAGAGCAACCAGATACTGAAGTAGTAGGGCATTTCAGAAGCACAGAAGAGAGAATGATGTGAAAGAAGCTGAGCAGTGTCCAACAAAAATACAAAGAAGGTTTCCATTAAAAGATGTTAGCTTAAGGATATCAGCACCATCTTTCCTCATAGATCTCTCCCTCTTACCTCCCATGCCACATCGAAAGAAATTTTGTGAGCAACATGGTTGCGATAGAGCATTACCTAGTCGACAAATATAAATATACAAATGCATGTACTGAGAATCTAGATAAGGAGGAGGAATATTTAGCCTCACACTACTATTTGTTAACAAGTTACATTTTGGATCACAACCACACAAAAAAAGACTTGAAGTGTATGAAGAAGAGATGGCAATGACCTATGCTAAGTTGGTGGTGTAAAGTCCCAAAAGAAGCAAGGTCAAGCAAGCACTCAAGGAATAGCAATAGCTACATGAGGGTAAGCTCAAAGAACTGGGAGTCAGTATGAATTTATTAGCTCTCCAAGTATGCCTTAAATCAAAGAGAACTATAAATACAATATGAGGAATCCACCAACTAAAGGATAGGGTTACTAAGCAAGAGATACACATGCAAGCAAGAGATACCCAAAAGAAGCAAGGTCAAGCAAGCACTCAAGGAATAGCAATAGCTACATGAGGGTAAGCTCAAAGAACTGGGAGTTAGTATGAATTTATGCCTTAAATCAAAGAGAACTATAAATACAATATGAGGAATCCACCAACTAAAGGACAGGGTTACTAAGCAAGAGATACACATGCAAGAAACTAAAGAAGAATATAAAAGGAAGATGCAACAAGAGACATGGTAGTTTAATGAAATTAAGGTCAAATTACATACAAATAGAAGAGAAATTCAAAGCCATCGACAACAAGCCACAGAGCAACTAACCACATTACAAAAGACCAAAGACATTCATAAGGCATAGCACACTTGGAAGGTGAGCACGGGTAACTCAATAAATCTCATAGAACACTTGGAAAGTGAGCACAAGGAACTAAATAAAGCTCATGCACAAGCTATCTTCTCCCTCCATGGTGAAGTACACACAAAAGAGTAAAGTGCAGATGGAATTAGTGATAATTAATCAACAACAAGTGGTAACCCATCTAACCAATACTCTAAATGAAGAAAAAGTAAAAGTTGAAACCAAAGAGGGACTCCTTCAAAAAGCACAACTATAACTCCAGGAAGTCTCTAACCAAAGATATACCACTTTACTTCAAGCAAGAAAAACCCACAAATAGCCATAACAATACTTCTTATTGAAAGGGTTGGAAGAATTGCAAATTTAGAACAAAAATTATCACAAAAGTAGGAACCACAAGCTGCTAAGCTCGAGGAGAACATGAAACAACTCGTGGACTATGCCTCACAGTTGGCCTCCCTACTGTCAGATGGCTCCTCCTCATGTAGCATAATATGGTAGTGATGTGTGTGAACACACTTAGGACCACCGGGGCACTCTTTCCCTCACTAGGAGGTTTTTTTCCCCATGCATATGTACACCCTCTTATCTACTCATTTTGGGGTGTGTACTTATCTTTTGTATCTAGCACACATTTGTTCATTCCAATCTAGTGAGTTTGTGTACTCTCAAGCTTCTCTATCTTGTGTGTGTGCATTGTTACAACCCTAACCCTAATTCCAACAATTGGTATCAGAGCTAGCTTCCTTGGCACTTGATCTAGTAGTCTGCCTCTCTCCTACGACCCTATTTTTCTATCTGCTGCGATTGAGATACCCTCTTAGGAGAAGAAGGTATATATTGTAGTGTGCTGTATATACGAAGTTTTTGGGGTTCGGGGTACGATTCGGGTGCATTTTGGGCACCGTAAGGTTTCTACATACATTCTGGAGAGGCGTCATTTTGGATTAGTTCTGTTCGATTTTGGGTGTTTAGGCTGTGCAACGACAAAAATTTGGTGTGTGGCAACATCTACAGTGTCTTCAAACAATATATCGACCATCATAATTTTGCCCCAGTAACACTCTATTCTCTACAACAACAAGTGGTAACCCATCTAACCAATACTCTAAATGAAGAAAAAGTAAAAGTTGAAACCAAAGAGGGACTCCTTCAAAAAGCACAACTATAACTACAGGAGGTAACAAGACAAGCCCAAGTCTCTAACCAAAGATATACCACTTTACTTCAAGCAAGAAAAACCCACAAATAGCCATAACAATACTTCTTATTGAAAGGGTTGGAAGAATTACAAATTTAGAACAAAAATTATCACAAAAGTAGGAACCACAAGCTGCTAAGCTCGAGGAGAACATGAAACAACTCGTGGACTATGCCTCACAGTTGGCCTCCCTACTGTCAGATGGCTCCTCCTCATGTAGCATAATATGGTAGTGATGTGTGTGAACACACTTAGGACCACCGGGGCACTCTTTCCCTCACTAGGAGGTTTTTTCCCCCATGCATATGTACACCCTCTTATCTACTCATTTTGGGGTGTGTACTTATCTTTTGTATCTAGCACACATTTGTTCATTCCAATCTAGTGAGTTTGTGTACTCTCAAGCTTCTCTATCTTGTGTGTGTGCATTGTTACAACCCTAACCCTAATTCCAACAATTGGTATCAGAGCTAGCTTCCTTGGCACTTGATCTAGTAGTCTGCCTCTCTCCTACGACCCTATTTTTCTATCTGCCTGCGATTGAGATACCCTCTTAGGAGAAGAAGGTATATATTGTAGTGTGCTGTATATACGAAGTTTTTGGGGTTCGGGGTACGATTCGGGTGCATTTTGGGCACCGCAAGGTTTCTACATACGTTCTGGAGAGGCGTCATTTTGGATTAGTTCTGCTCGATTTTGGATGTTTAGGCTGTGCAACGACAAAAATTTGGTGTGTGGCAACATCTACAGTGTCTTCAAACAATATATCGACCATCATAATTTTACCCCAGTAACACTCTATTCTCTACTCTGTGTTTATTTTCATACACTTTGCAGGTGATTCAGTCAGTTATTAGCAGCCATCCAGGGTTGCATTCAATGAATACTGAATACTTGCAGTGTGTTGAAAGACTTTGCATTTGGTAGACAGTCATGGCTGGCAGTAGTGATGTATCAACATGTTGTCTACTGAGGACAAACTTGATGGGACTAACTACCCATTGTGGTCCTATATGATGAGGCATGTATTAGTTGCAAAAGGCTTTTGGAATGTGGTCAGTGGTAGTGAAACTCGTCCTGTTTCACAACTACCAGTGCAACCAGGTGCTGCAGGTACATCTGAAGTAGAATCTGGTACAGATGTGGCTCCTCCACATGCACCACCAATACCTCCCACTGCTGCTCAAACAAGATGGGATGGAAGAGATGCACATGCAAATGCATTGCTTGCACTTTCTGTGTGAAGCGAAGCATTAGTCCTCATTTTTGGTCATGTAAGACTTCAAAACAGGCATGGGATGCACTTGCTGCATTATACCGAGTGTGCAATAAAGCACGTGTTGCATATCTGCGCAAATAGTTGGAGTCTAAGCGCATGAATGAGGGAGACTCAATGGATAGATTCTTGGCCAAGATCAAATATTTTAAGGAGAAGCTCGCTAGTGTGGATGAGATATATCCTGATAGTGCATTGGTGTGCCCACAGTTCTCAATGCATTGCCGGATTCTTATCAAAGTTTTGCCTCTACCCTTAGACTCATGATCAAGGGAAATCCAAATGCCCTTACATTTGATGAGTTGGTTTCAGTACTCTTCGCAAGAAGATCAGTCTAGGCAAAACAAATTTGTTATGCGAGTTGGTGTGACCAAGATTTTGTTGCCAGTCAGAAAGGCAAAGGTAAAGCTTCTTCGCATGATGGTGGCTATAAGTCAAAATCAGAATCCTCGAGTAAGGATGTAGAGAAAGAAGTTGATAAGCCTAAAAAGAAAGACAAGTGTCACTATTGCACGAAACCAGGGCACTACATAAATGAGTGCAAGAAAAGACTAAAGGAGAAAAAGAAAGAATCGGGCATGGCTATGGCTGATGCATCTGCACCAAGTGCAGAGAAGAAGGAATCTGTAAGTTTTACTCAAGATGATTGGGCATGGACTATACATTGCAGTTATGACACTTCTGTTTCATGATGTATGCATGTCAGTGGCATAATCGAATGCTTGGTACTTTGACAATGGTGCTAGAAAGTACATTGCTTCCTAAAAAAATTTATTTTGACCTCTGGAATCTGTCTCAAGTGCACGAACTGTCACATGTGTAAATGGTTCCTCATATCCTATCAAAGGAGTTGGTAGAGTTGTGCTCACTACTACTGCAAATGGGGGCGCATTTACTCTTTCTAAAGTTTTATATGTGCCAGGCATTAAGAAGAACTTGCTGTCAGTTTCAGCCTTAGCCTTGTTAGGCTTGATGGTGAAATTTATGGATGACATATGTACAGTTCAGGATAAAAATGATGGTTATTCTATCATTACCTGAGGTACCTTGTTTCATGGCCTATACAAGATGGCTGTATTTGAGAAGTTGCACTATGATGCTTGCTCAGTCTCTACAACTCGTGCTATGAGTGATGCAAAATTATGGCATGCACGATTTGGCCATTTGAATTATGGTTGTTTGTTATGCCTTCAAAAAGGAATGATATGGTGTCTGAGTTGCCAACTCTTGAGACCCCTGCTAGACATGTATGTGAGGGGTGTATTCTTGGTAAAATGCATTGAGCATCATTTCCAAAGGATGGATCTGTGAGAGTTGTTAAGAAATTGTCGCTTATACATAGTGATGTATGTGGTCCTATGAGGACACCATCTATTGGGAGATATCTCTACTTCGTCAATTTTAATGATGATTACTCTAGATATAGCTGGGTGTATCCATTAAAGTAGAAGTCAGAGGTTTTTAATTACTTCAGGCACTTGGCTGAAAATGCATGTGAATGTATGTGGTCCTATGAGGACACCATCTATTGGGGGATATCTCTACTTCGTCAATTTTATTGATGATTACTCCAGATATAGCTGGGTGTATCCATTAAAGTATAAGTCAGAGGTTTTTAATTACTTCATGCACTTGGCTGAAAATGCATGTGAATGTAAAGTTGGCACCCTTCGTTCAGATCAAGGGGGGAGTATATGTCCAAGGAATCTCATGCATATATGGCTAAAAACGGCATAAGGCATCAATGTACAGTGCCATACACACCTCACCAAAATGGTGTGGCTGAGAGGAAGAACTGGTCTCTCATGGAGATGACACAATGTATGGTGAAAGCCCAAGATTTACCTCATGGTTTTTGGTTAGAGGCAACTATGTGTGCAAACTATGTGTTGAACAAATGCCCTACCAAGGCCTTGCAGTCTAAAACTCTTTATGAAGCTTGGCATGGCAAGAAGCCTTCTGTGGCTCATTTGTGTGTTTTTGGTTGTCTTGCTTATGCTCTCGTGTTTAAGCAACAACGTAGTAATCTTGATGATAAGGTAGTTAAATGCATATTTGTGGGATACAGTTCAGAAAGCAAGGGATATAGAGTCTACCATCCAACCTCAAAGCGGATTTTGGTAAGTAGAGATGTTGTTTTTGTCAAAAACTCAGTTCAGCCCATGCTTTCATGTAAAAAACAGTAGAATGTATGCTCACAGGACATGTTTGATTCACTCCTACATTTGTTTAATGGAAGGCAACCATATGTAGAGTAATTGAATGCTCAATAATCAAGTGCTGAAATTCAGCCTTTGTAGGTGCAAAATCAACATGCAAATCAACCTGTTGTTGATGAGGAAATTATTGAGGATGTAGTGGATGGGGAGAAAGTAGCCATAGAAGAATCCAGGCGTATGCCAAAATGGCTTGTGCAAACATTGAGGGATAGCAAGTTGGTAGCTCCTTTGCTTAGCAAAACTCGTGCAGGTTCTCATCATGCATATTATTCTCATGTGGATCATGTTCTCATTTCTGCTTTATGTAATGAGGAGGAACCTGTTTCCTTTAAGGAAGCACATGATGATGATCATTGGATGCATGTTATGCAGGATGAGTATAACTTTATACTCAAGAATGACACCTGGTATTTGACAAATCTACCTTGTGGCAAGAAGGCCATTGGTACTAAGTGGGTATACAAGTTAAAACGCAAAGCAGATGGTAGCATTAATTGCTACAAGGCCAGACTTGTTGCAAAGGGGTATGCCTATCAAAAGGGAATTGATTATGATGAGACCTTTGCACCCACATCTCGTATGACTACCATTAGGTGTCTCATCACTTTGGCAGCACATCATGCGTGGAATATCATGCGTGGAATGTACATCAATTGGACATTAAGACTGCATTCTTGAATGGTGATTTACATGAGGAGGTGTATGCATCGCAACCTCCTAGTTTTGCTCTATGAAAGGAGAAGAGTCTAAAGTATGCAGGTTGAAAAAGGCTCTTTATGGCCTTAAGCAAGCTCCTAGAGCATGGTATGAGAAGATTCATGCATACTTGGTTGTTTGCAAATCATTTTTTCAATAGTCCAACAGAGAGTACCCTCTATGTGACGACACATTTTTTGTCATCATTCTATACATTGATGACATGCTGCTTGTGAGATCCCTGTTCCCACCGAGCAACGGATTCGGGGTACTAGCAGCGGAAGTAGCACTTCTCGCGCGGGACAGGGGTCCCACACTCGGGGCCTCGCCCACGGATATCCGGACAAGAGACTAATCCGTCGGTTTGTCCAAAACCGAAACCGGAAAAACTTCCTTTACCCGGAAAGCACGGGCGATTCCACCAGGATAACTCTTTACTCTAACGTAGTCAAGATCATTACTGATCAAACTGATCTGACTACACCTTTAACGGTACTTGGTCAAATCAAGGAAGAACTTGTACTTGGATCATTGGGATCAACGCTTTTTTCCCCATCAAGAGGCACAGCCGTTGATTCCTATCCATAGAACAATTTCTATCCGGGATTTACTTCATCTATCGTAATAATAGAAATTAAATCTCGATTTACGGATCCATCAGTCCAGCCTAACCCCATCCGATCCCATGGGTTAGCCAACCGCCCAACCACTGTAGTGATGGGATCCAATTTGGAATTTGGTTAGGTTTTGTCCCGGGTACCAAGGAAAAGAGTTCCAAGGCCCCCTAGCCGGAAGTTCATGCAAACATAAAACTAGCCACACCACTTACACACCCAATATGAAAATTGCCTTTTTCTTAGCATCAGCTAACTTTAAAACAATCCTTTAATGAAACCATAGTACCACTGATCACAATCTTCCAATTTATCCAGTTGATTCATAATTTCCCATCATTCCTTCATCAGAGTATCTATGGCATCATTGGCAACTAGAACGCTCACCACCTGTCCACACAGAGGCCGTTTCCATAGTTCCTAGCCCATAATACTCGGCAATATAATCACTTATCAAGATGGACTCTCGTTGAAGATCAGCAAGATCAACCAACAGATCCATATAAAAGAGCCATGGACTCATCCGTTGAGGACCAGCAAGGTCAGTCAACCAGATCCATGCCCGGTTTCACAAAACAACTCTTACTCCTTGTTCCAATATCTTCCTCGACGCACGCGTGGGTATCCTAGGCGACCCAGAGCCCGAGCACCGTATGGTCAGCACCCTCTAGGATCCTTCGCAGGTGACCTAGCGCTTCACTCATAGGCCGCTTCCTTGGTCCCTCATCCACCGTACCGGAAGCTCACCATTTTAATCGAACCGAGGCTGGTCAAGACCTCGGTCGACCTTGCTACGCGAGACGTCCTCCATTGACTCTCCGTCAGCAGTTGCAACTTTATCAGTTAGGTCTCCACGACCTTAATCACAAGACGGTCAAAATGCTTCCCCAGCATTCTTGACATAAAACAGCCATTTACAAACAGCATTTACAAACAGTTTACAAATACAGTTTCTATATTAACTCTCATTTTTCCACATTGTCCCTCATTAATCCACATTACTTATTCCACATTCCATGTATATGTGTACTCATCCAATCACCTCCTTTTTCCATCTCTTCACTTTAGATTCCTTCACATCACATATCATATATTCACATCCATATCCACATCCATACATCCATATCCACATCCACATTCACATCCATACATCCACATCTACATGCTTATCTCCATTTTCACATCCTCATTTATACATCCACATCCCATATCCACATTCATACATACACATCCATATCCACATCCACATCCACATCCACATTCACATCCATGCATCCTCATCTACATGCTTACCTCCATTTTCACATCCTCATTTATACATCCACATCCCATATCCACATTCATACATACACATCCATACATCCACATCCACATCCACATACATACATACATCCACATCCACATTCCACATTCACATCTATACATCCACATCTACATTCACATTCACATACATCCACATCCACATTCCCATACATCCACATCTATACATCCACATTCCACATTCACATCTACATTCACATTCACATACATCCACATCTACATTCACATTCACATACATCCACATCCCCATTCCCATTCACATCTATACATCCACATCTACATCCACATACATACATACATCCACATCTATACATCCACATTCCACATTCACATCTACATTCACATTCACATACATCCACATCTACATTCACATTCACATACATCCACATTCCACATTCACATCTACATTCACATTCACATACATCCACATCTACATTCACATTCACATACATCCACATCCCCATTCCCATTCACATCTATACATCCACATCTACATCCACATACATACATACATCCACATCCACATTCCACATTCACATCTATACATCCACATCTACATCCACATTCACATACATCCACATCCACATTTCCATTCACATCTATACATCCACATCCATTCACATCTATACATCCACATCTACATCCACATTTACATCTATGCATATACATCTTCATGCATATATCCATTTTCATGTTCATACATCCACACTCCCATCTCTATATCCACACATCCACATACATACATCCATTTTCACATTCCCATTTATATAACCCCATATACCTTCACATCTAATCTTTTACATCACATCCATTCTCGCCCTATCACAACCCATATACATCTTATCCTATCACATACACTTCTTACCTCATCCCCCCATACACATCTTAATTCATCTTATCACATCCTAGCATCTTATCACCTCTTAACACACCTCTTATCACATCCTATCACTTTCCATACGCATCTTATCAATTCTTATCACATCTCATACACCTCTTATCACATCTTATCATATTTCATATCTTTTTTAAAAAAAAAAAAGAATTCTTTTATTTGATATAAGATTTCTCTACACATTTATTTATACATAAATTCCATTTAAGGAGACTAACACTTTCGAAATTAAAATCAATCTTTTATGCACCTTCTTATGCATGATTTCAATTTGGTAGGGAATTATACTTTTAGAATAAAAGAATTTCTCTTATGCATCTAAGTTAAGCATAAAATCCATTTATGAGGAAAATCATACTTTTAGTATAAAAAGAATATCTTTTATGCATACCTATATGCATGAAATCCAATATGATAAAAGTAACACTTTTGATATAAAAATTTTTCCTTTATGCATACTTCTATGCATGAAAATTAAAAATGATAAAAGTAACACTTTTGATATAAAAATTTTCCTTTATGCATACTTCTATGCATGAAAATTAAAAATGATAAAAGTAACACTTTTGATATAAAAATTTTCCTTTATGCATACTTCTATGCATGAAAATTAAAAATGATAAAAGTAACACTTTTGATATAAAAATTTTCTTTTATGCATACTTTTATGTATGAAATAAAAATGATAAAAGTAACACTTTTGATATAAAAATTTATCCATTATGCATACTTCTATGCATGAAAATAAAAATGGTAAAAATAACACTTTTGATATAAAAATTTATCCTTTATGCATAATATTAAAATTTAGTTTCTCCATGATTATAATGAAATTCTTTCAATTAATCTAGGATGATGATTCCTAGAATATGGTAGGAAGTCCTCTTTTTATGCTTTGAATGAAAATTTTTTATGCATAATTTTTATAAAAATTTTGCCATAGCTCCGCTGCTATGACTGATAAATCTCAATTTTTATAAGGGATAAAGCTTATCATTAAGGAAATAATTAAAATGATTCTCTAATTGGATCCTCAATCCATAATGGATTGAATCATCAATATACATAAACTAAAAGCATAAGAAAAAGCCATTAATTTGGCCTCAAGCATAGCTTTATCTTGGGTTAAGGAAAAGCTTTATGAAAAGCTTGATTTGGATTGAGAATGGGTCATGAGTATGACCATTTCTTGAGTGAGAGAGAGAATTTACATAAGAATCATTAGAATTTAAACATAAATGAAAATTAACTTCAATAGCATTTATTAAATTATGTAACTCTTCACTACTATTCAAACTTCAATAGCATTAAAAAAAAACCATACCAATTAAACTTCTCAAGCTTGAGAGGGGTTGAGAAGAGAGAAACATTGAGAAATTATAGAAAGATGAATATTCACTAATTACCTTACAACTTGCTTGATTCTTTGTTCACGGTAGAGGCCCCCAACCAATCAATTGGTTAAGTATGTTGATGGAGCCACTAATGGGGATTGAAGAAAGAGGGAAGCTCCAAAAACTAGTGAATTATTAAATGAATTCACAGTTCTTGGCTTAGGTGGAGTAGAGTAACGATGCATAAACACTATATCTTTGTCAACAAGGGTGAGGCTTCTATTTATAGGAAAAATTGAGCTCCTAACCAAACAAACTGATTCTAGAATTTTCTAAATCAGTTTGGTCAATATTTGACCATTTTTAGGTCAGTTAAGCTAACTTTTTGGAACTAGACTTGAATGAGGAGAGAGGAGAGATGAAATATCTCAATTTTTATGAGTTTAAAACTCATTCAAGCATGTGAAATATGCACCTCCTTTAAAGAACTCCCCTTCCTTACATATGTCATATTTTTAATATTGCTCATAGTTTTTTACTAATAAACCTTGTACATTTTCAACTCTTCATCTTATGTGAAATATGCACCTCCTTTAAAGAACTCCCCTTCCTTACATATGTCATACTTTTAATATTGCTCATAATTTTTTACTAATAAACCTTGTACATTTTCAACTCTTCATCTTATGTGAAATATGCACCTCCTTTAAAGAACTCCTCTTCCTTACATATGTCATACTTTTAATATTGCTCATAATTTTTTACTAATAAACCTTGTACATTTTCAACTCTTCACCTCATGTGAGCATTTACTCATTTTTGGGTATTTTCTTTTTTACAAGTTGGATTTATCTCCTCCCTACACATGGATTGATGCTATTGGTCCATAGGAACCTTAATTGGACCATAGTCTAAAGATTTCTGAAAATCTAGACCCTTAGGCTAAGGTTCTTTATAGCTATTTTCAATTAATTCCAATTGCACATTGGAAAATTCTTTTTGAATTTCTGTTTCAGGGGAACTCATCTGAATTAGAAGAGATATTTTTCTATCCAAAAATATTCAAAATCTGAATATTCTCTCTCTAGAATATTTTTCTCTCTCTAGGCTAAAACAGATAGAAACAAGGTCTTTATATTTCTGAAGAGGGATTGATTACAGGGAAAGATCCTAGACATCAAAAAGGGGGTGGGGGAGGAATCTTACATTCTACCCCACTTAAAAAAAATGCGAGATGTCCTCATCTCGCAAACTGGGATAATTTCGCAAGATGCACGAATATGAGACTTAGAGAAAAATTTTAATCAAGATTAACCACCAAGATAAGTCTTAAAGAGAGCAAGATTCAAAATACGAACAAGATTTAAACTTTATTCATTCTCGGAACTTATACAGTAAAGATAGAGGAACTCTTTACACTTCCATAAGCCCGTCCATCATATGGTCACAAAAGCAGTCCTCACAAGCTGCACAAGTATAAGGTAGCTCATCTATGGGAATGATTCTGTGGGTTATTGCTGCGCCTATCTCAGTGGTATGAGGTGTTCTAACAAAAGGACCTCTGAGAGGCAAGCCAAAAACGGGGTAAAGGCATATCTTCTCATGAGGAAGAAAACACGCCAGTAAGAAGACCCGCTCAGAAAACCCAGGATGTCTTGATCTCATGACGCAGTAGTATCGGGGACCCAAACCCAAAGCTTCAATAACCATGGCCAAGCGGACATTGTTATGGAAGTGCTGCTGACCCCAGGGTGTTACCCTAGTTATGTCTTGATAGGTCCGCCATTTGGTCTGCGCTACAGAAGTTCCCAAGTGAGGGAAAAGTGAGCGCTCATACTGTTCTATAAAATCCTTCTTCACAGACTCACTTGCGTCTTGAAGGTGAGGAATCATTATGGATAAAACTAATTCTTGTTGCCAAGCCATGAAGGAGATTAGGAAGAAAGGAGATCGATGGGAGTAAGATTACTGTGAGCGACAAGTAAAAGTTACGACTTATATAAAGGAAGGAGCTAGCGTAACTTAGAAGCCAACGGTAGCTTGCCACTGAAGTTTTACCGTCTTTCCATGATTTGGGTTTGGCACAATTTTCTATAGAAGGCATTAAGAACTTTGAGATGAGGAGATAAAAGAAGCTCGTAAGCTAAGTTACTTACTTTCTTTGAAGTCAGATAAGGCTCACAATATCTGGGGGATAACTTCTTAAACTCCCCAATAGATAAAGAACTTCTTTCGTGCCGTACTCGAATGAAGACCAAAACCTTGGTATCCAAAACACCGATTTTCACTTCTGAACTCATTGTTCTGAATCCTTAAAACAGCGTGACTCCTGAGAAGTATTCTAGGGAAAGGGTCTTCCTTTTTTTTTAAAAACAGAATCTTTCTTTTATTTTTGAGAGGGAATAATTTTAAGATCAAAAAGGGAGATTCTTACACCTGTATGCCTCGAAGGCTGGGGAGGAATCTTACATTCTACCCCACTTAAAAAAGTGTGAGATGTCCTCATCTCACCAAGTAGAGGACAACTCTTTTTCTTAAGATCCAATTTATTCTAGGGTTCCTTATATTCTGGTCAACCCAACAGAATACGGGGATAAATATCCCTTATATAGAACTCATCATTAAATAAATTCATTTCAGATCATATCATTCATATCTTTAACACGATAATGGTCCATCAGATCAAAATTTTTTCTTTCTGAACATTCCTCCACGGGAATTTCAGTCAAGCAAGTTTTCAATTTGTCATCCCTTAACTTGATATACCGAGTCAAGTGTTAACAGTAGTACTTTGATAGCACAATCCACTAATCTCATAGTGATTTGTTGAAATCATTATCATCATTTATCATTACAGGGACTCGTCCCATTCATCCTCATTGCGGTTTTGCTCAAGTTATTATATTTCAACTAAATTTCAAAAATCATCATTTTTCAATCAGAATCCCAATCAATTCATCAGTTCCCAAACAGAATTAAAAATCATATCAACCACATTCAAATTCATCATCTGGATAGCATTAACGCTTATAATTTCAAGTCTTAGATTTACTCGTATATACTGTCAGTAAAGAGCTGCAGTTATACTCTCGGTATATACGGATAGTCACGGTCCTTGGAATTATAAGGTAAATACCATCATGTCTAGGCCTCAAGCAAGTCAAGGATTCTATATAATTGCGGTACTTCCATCTGAAGACCCAATTACCAAATTACGAATTTCAATTTGAATATCAAATTGTATGAATTATATCACACAATTACAACCTTTTTGTGTTTCTACATAAATTTTTGACATATTTGTCTTCTCAGTTGATCTTTATTAACCAATTCGCTCTGATACCAACTGTGAGATCCCCCTATTCCCACCGAGCAACGGATTCGGGGTACTAGCAGCGGAAGTAGCACTTCTCGCGCGGGACAGGGGTCCCACACTCGGGGCCTCGCCCACGGATATCCGGACAAGAGACTAATCCGTTGGTTTGTCCAAAACCGAAACCGGAAAAACTTCCTTTACCCGGAAAGCACGGGCGATTCCACCAGGATAACTCTTTACTCTAACGTAGTCAAGATCATTACTGATCAAACTGATCTGACTGCACCTTTAACGGTACTTGGTCAAATCAAGGAAGAACTTGTACTTGGATCATTGGGATCAACGCTTTTTTCCCCATCAAGAGGCACAGCCGTTGATTCCTATCCATAGAACAATTTCTATCCGGGATTTACTTCATCTATCGTAATAATAGAAATTAAATCTCGATTTACGGATCCATCAGTCCAGCCTAACCCCATCCGATCCCATGGGTTAGCCAACCGCCCAACCACTGTAGTGATGGGATCCAATTTGGAATTTGGTTAGGTTTTGTCCCGGGTACCAAGGAAAAGAGTTCCAAGGCCCCCTAGCCGGAAGTTCATGCAAACATAAAACTAGCCACACCACTTACACACCCAATATGAAAATTGCCTTTTTCTTAGCATCAGCTAACTTTAAAACAATCCTTTAATGAAACCATAGTACCACTGATCACAATCTTCCAATTTATCCAGTTGATTCATAATTTCCCATCATTCCTTCATCAGAGTATCTATGGCATCATTGGCAACTAGAACGCTCACCACCTGTCCACACAGAGGCCGTTTCCATAGTTCCTAGCCCATAATACTCGGCAATATAATCACTTATCAAGATGGACTCTCGTTGAAGATCAGCAAGATCAACCAACAGATCCATATAAAAGAGCCATGGACTCATCCGTTGAGGACCAGCAAGGTCAGTCAACCAGATCCATGCCCGGTTTCACAAAACAACTCTTACTCCTTGTTCCAATATCTTCCTCGACGCACGCGTGGGTATCCTAGGCGACCCAGAGCCCGAGCACCGTATGGTCAGCACCCTCTAGGATCCTTCGCAGGTGACCTAGCGCTTCACTCATAGGCCGCTTCCTTGGTCCCTCATCCACCGTACCGGAAGCTCACCATTTTAATCGAACCGAGGCTGGTCAAGACCTCGGTCGACCTTGCTACGCGAGACGTCCTCCATTGACTCTCCGTCAGCAGTTGCAACTTTATCAGTTAGGTCTCCACGACCTTAATCACAAGACGGTCAAAATGCTTCCCCAGCATTCTTGACATAAAACAGCCATTTACAAACAGCATTTACAAACAGTTTACAAATACAGTTTCTATATTAACTCTCATTTTTCCACATTGTCCCTCATTAATCCACATTACTTATTCCACATTCCATGTATATGTGTACTCATCCAATCACCTCCTTTTTCCATCTCTTCACTTTAGATTCCTTCACATCACATATCATATATTCACATCCATATCCACATCCATACATCCATATCCACATCCACATTCACATCCATACATCCACATCTACATGCTTATCTCCATTTTCACATCCTCATTTATACATCCACATCCCATATCCACATTCATACATACACATCCATATCCACATCCACATCCACATCCACATTCACATCCATGCATCCTCATCTACATGCTTACCTCCATTTTCACATCCTCATTTATACATCCACATCCCATATCCACATTCATACATACACATCCATACATCCACATCCACATCCACATACATACATACATCCACATCCACATTCCACATTCACATCTATACATCCACATCTACATTCACATTCACATACATCCACATCCACATTCCCATACATCCACATCTATACATCCACATTCCACATTCACATCTACATTCACATTCACATACATCCACATCTACATTCACATTCACATACATCCACATCCCCATTCCCATTCACATCTATACATCCACATCTACATCCACATACATACATACATCCACATCTATACATCCACATTCCACATTCACATCTACATTCACATTCACATACATCCACATCTACATTCACATTCACATACATCCACATTCCACATTCACATCTACATTCACATTCACATACATCCACATCTACATTCACATTCACATACATCCACATCCCCATTCCCATTCACATCTATACATCCACATCTACATCCACATACATACATACATCCACATCCACATTCCACATTCACATCTATACATCCACATCTACATCCACATTCACATACATCCACATCCACATTTCCATTCACATCTATACATCCACATCCATTCACATCTATACATCCACATCTACATCCACATTTACATCTATGCATATACATCTTCATGCATATATCCATTTTCATGTTCATACATCCACACTCCCATCTCTATATCCACACATCCACATACATACATCCATTTTCACATTCCCATTTATATAACCCCATATACCTTCACATCTAATCTTTTACATCACATCCATTCTCGCCCTATCACAACCCATATACATCTTATCCTATCACATACACTTCTTACCTCATCCCCCCATACACATCTTAATTCATCTTATCACATCCTAGCATCTTATCACCTCTTAACACACCTCTTATCACATCCTATCACTTTCCATACGCATCTTATCAATTCTTATCACATCTCATACACCTCTTATCACCTCTTATCATATTTCATATCTTTTTTTTAAAAAAAAAGAATTCTTTTATTTGATATAAGATTTCTCTACACATTTATTTATACATAAATTCCATTTAAGGAGACTAACACTTTCGAAATTAAAATCAATCTTTTATGCACCTTCTTATGCATGATTTCAATTTGGTAGGGAATTATACTTTTAGAATAAAAGAATTTCTCTTATGCATCTAAGTTAAGCATAAAATCCATTTATGAGGAAAATCATACTTTTAGTATAAAAAGAATATCTTTTATGCATACCTATATGCATGAAATCCAATATGATAAAAGTAACACTTTTGATATAAAAATTTTTCCTTTATGCATACTTCTATGCATGAAAATTAAAAATGATAAAAGTAACACTTTTGATATAAAAATTTTCCTTTATGCATACTTCTATGCATGAAAATTAAAAATGATAAAAGTAACACTTTTGATATAAAAATTTTCCTTTATGCATACTTCTATGCATGAAAATTAAAAATGATAAAAGTAACACTTTTGATATAAAAATTTTCTTTTATGCATACTTTTATGTATGAAATAAAAATGATAAAAGTAACACTTTTGATATAAAAATTTATCCATTATGCATACTTCTATGCATGAAAATAAAAATGGTAAAAATAACACTTTTGATATAAAAATTTATCCTTTATGCATAATATTAAAATTTAGTTTCTCCATGATTATAATGAAATTCTTTCAATTAATCTAGGATGATGATTCCTAGAATATGGTAGGAAGTCCTCTTTTTATGCTTTGAATGAAAATTTTTTATGCATAATTTTTATAAAAATTTTGCCATAGCTCCGCTGCTATGACTGATAAATCTCAATTTTTATAAGGGATAAAGCTTATCATTAAGGAAATAATTAAAATGATTCTCTAATTGGATCCTCAATCCATAATGGATTGAATCATCAATATACATAAACTAAAAGCATAAGAAAAAGCCATTAATTTGGCCTCAAGCATAGCTTTATCTTGGGTTAAGGAAAAGCTTTATGAAAAGCTTGATTTGGATTGAGAATGGGTCATGAGTATGACCATTTCTTGAGTGAGAGAGAGAATTTACATAAGAATCATTAGAATTTAAACATAAATGAAAATTAACTTCAATAGCATTTATTAAATTATGTAACTCTTCACTACTATTCAAACTTCAATAGCATTAAAAAAAAACCATACCAATTAAACTTCTCAAGCTTGAGAGGGGTTGAGAAGAGAGAAACATTGAGAAATTATAGAAAGATGAATATTCACTAATTACCTTACAACTTGCTTGATTCTTTGTTCACGGTAGAGGCCCCCAACCAATCAATTGGTTAAGTATGTTGATGGAGCCACTAATGGGGATTGAAGAAAGAGGGAAGCTCCAAAAACTAGTGAATTATTAAATGAATTCACAGTTCTTGGCTTAGGTGGAGTAGAGTAACGATGCATAAACACTATATCTTTGTCAACAAGGGTGAGGCTTCTATTTATAGGAAAAATTGAGCTCCTAACCAAACAAACTGATTCTAGAATTTTCTAAATCAGTTTGGTCAATATTTGACCATTTTTAGGTCAGTTAAGCTAACTTTTTGGAACTAGACTTGAATGAGGAGAGAGGAGAGATGAAATATCTCAATTTTTATGAGTTTAAAACTCATTCAAGCATGTGAAATATGCACCTCCTTTAAAGAACTCCCCTTCCTTACATATGTCATATTTTTAATATTGCTCATAGTTTTTTACTAATAAACCTTGTACATTTTCAACTCTTCATCTTATGTGAAATATGCACCTCCTTTAAAGAACTCCCCTTCCTTACATATGTCATACTTTTAATATTGCTCATAATTTTTTACTAATAAACCTTGTACATTTTCAACTCTTCATCTTATGTGAAATATGCACCTCCTTTAAAGAACTCCTCTTCCTTACATATGTCATACTTTTAATATTGCTCATAATTTTTTACTAATAAACCTTGTACATTTTCAACTCTTCACCTCATGTGAGCATTTACTCATTTTTGGGTATTTTCTTTTTTACAAGTTGGATTTATCTCCTCCCTACACATGGATTGATGCTATTGGTCCATAGGAACCTTAATTGGACCATAGTCTAAAGATTTCTGAAAATCTAGACCCTTAGGCTAAGGTTCTTTATAGCTATTTTCAATTAATTCCAATTGCACATTGGAAAATTCTTTTTGAATTTCTGTTTCAGGGGAACTCATCTGAATTAGAAGAGATATTTTTCTATCCAAAAATATTCAAAATCTGAATATTCTCTCTCTAGAATATTTTTCTCTCTCTAGGCTAAAACAGATAGAAACAAGGTCTTTATATTTCTGAAGAGGGATTGATTACAGGGAAAGATCCTAGACATCAAAAAGGGGGTGGGGGAGGAATCTTACACTGCTCATGGGACCTGATATAGATCAGATTTCAGCCTTTAAGGTAGTCATAGTTTGAGATGTCAGATTTGGGGCCCTTGCATTACTATTTGGGGATTCAGTTTATGCACCGCAATGATGGCATTGTTATGATGTAGTCTAAATATATACAGAAGTTATTGAAGAGGTTTAATCTTGAAGAGACTGTAAACTTGTGGCTACACCTATGGAGACAAGTACTTGACTTAGTCTTCCATATGCATGAGACTCTTTTGATGCTAGTTTGTATCACAGCAACAGCAGGCTGTTGGATCCCTTCTTTATGTGTGCAACACGAGGCCATATATACGATATGCGGTCTCACAGTTGAGCAGATTTATGCATAGCCCAGGTACGAAGCATTGGCAAGCTATTAAGTGGGTTTTCCACTATTTACAGGGCACTCACTTTTTTGGATTATTTTTTCCAAAGGGGGGTGAGTCACAGACAGCTGCACATGCTTTCAGTGATTCAGATTGGGCGCTGGATATTATGACACACGAGTGTCCACTAGTGGGTTTTGTTTTTGCCTTGGTGATTTATGTATATCATGACTCAAGAAGTAGCCTCCTACAGTGGCCACTTCTAACTGTGAAGCTGAGTACAGAGCAACTTTTACAGCTACAGTTGAGTGTGTGTGGCTCAGACGTCTTATGGTGGCTGATTTGGGTGTTGGACAGTTATCTAGTACTACGATTTTCACTAACAACCAGTAGTTGCGAGGAACCCAGTGTTTCATGCTTGCACTAACAGGGAAAGACTCTCTACAGCAGAGATCGGCTTGGTCTATGTGCCTACACATGACAACATGGCAGATTTATTCACAAAGGCTCTTCCTCGTGAAAAGATCAAAGCTTTTTGTAAAACTTTGGGCTTACTCCTTTTCAAGATTGATCGGCAATACCTTCTACATGTTCACATCATCACTTTAAGGGGGATTTATAGCATTATATGGTAGTGATGTGTGTGAACACACTTAGGACCGTCGGGGCACTTTTTCCCTCACTAGGAGGTTTTTTCCCCGTGCGTATGTACACCATCTTATTTACTCATTTTGGGGTGTGTACTTATCTTTTGTATCTAGCACACATTTATTCATTCCAATATAGTGAGTTTGTGTGCTCTCAAGCTTCTCTATCTTGTGTGTGTGCATTGTTGCAACCCTAACCCAAATTCCAACACTTCACGCTTCCTTACAATATGATATAGATATTAGTAAGATCTAACAAGGCAGGATATAGGCCTAATATAGTAAAATTCAAATAGGGATACCTCACTGTAGATGGGCTAAGGGGGTTTATAAGCATTGTTATTAGATTTATCCCCACATTTGTATGTCTTTTTAAAGCTACGGTTGGTGCCTTTTTTAGAGAAAATAGGGCCCAATGTGAATAGCCAAGTGTGGGGGCCTTGGGAATCTAGGGTTAGGGTTAGGAGGTCGGAAGTCCTAGCCCTATATTTTTGTATAAATCCTAAACCTTAGGCATGGAATGGACAATACATCAACACTTGGTTTTGGCTATTAGCTTGCCTTGTCTTCCCCTTGCCCATTATGCTCTCCCCTTTATCCCTCTTCTACTTTAAGCCTTGTTAAGGTCTTTATTAGTGATGAGATCAGTGTTTAGGATGCTTATTTAGTGATTTTATGCAAATTTAGTTCATATGACACTCATAAGTACCTCATTTTACATGAAAGTACCATGTATCATCTATATGGTGTTTGGAAGCTCTACCAGGATTCCCCACCTGCATCTGCACTTCCAAGGAGATCCACTTCATGGGTGATACCATGTTATATACAAAGAAGCCAAATGCTGCCAAATCCCTCTGGCCACAGCGTCATATGTTTGATATGATTAATCACATGTGGTGTACAATCAAGGAAGATGAAAGAATGCACACGGGAACTGACACGATCCCATAACTGTGCATGAGCCTCTCATTCTTCCCGAGTAGAGGGTAAAAGCTCCATATGGTATTCGAAAGCTCTATCGCTATTCAATCCTACCACAAGGATCTTTCTAGAGACCTATAATGTGACGTCCCAAAAGGTATTGTACATGCCATATCCAAGCAAGGCCTCAATGCTAGAATGGGAAGAACTCATGGCATTTGCAGGGGAGGGCACATCATGGGAAAGTGTAGCAAGCACAAATTTGGAAAATCCATAATATCATTTGCTAGAAATCCGCATGGTCACTTTTATGATAGCTTACATAGCTACCGTGGATGGAAGAAGCAACACCTAATCTATAAGCAGGGGGTCTACACAAAAATAGAAGCAGATGATGACAACCCCAAAATAGAAGATTTTGGAATCTGGCCAAAATGGAGAAAGGATTTTTTGGTAATCTAAGAATATAGCCAAATTTATAAATGGGCATCATCAATGCTCCAAGTGGATCCACTCTATATGCCAATGAACAGAAGGTACACCCGAGCAAAATTTACAACAGAACAAAATCTAGTATAATTTTCCACTATTTGAGCTAGCCAGATTTGATAACATAGAGAGGTGATGACAATATCTCTTGCTATGGATAAGATCATGGAGAAGGATACGCGATCCAACATTTGTGGCATCTTGTAGATTTATGAAGCTGATCGTGGTACTCCTTGACCAAAAGAAAGAAGACGTGGAGAAATATGACAAAGAAATACTATGCTTTGACATGAATAGAGGTCCTGAAGAAGAACAGATAATGTATTACTATTATTATATTTGTTGCTAGGTTACATTATGTATGTAACATTCGATGACATGATAGATACAGTATTCCATAGCTCACATCCATATTTTAGGCAGCAAACCCTTCGTAAGCTTCAATCGCCACATAATCACTACAAATTTAAGCTTGGGTGATGGAGCCTTTAGGCCTTAACAAAGTTTTGAAGAAAAAAAATTACATTAGGTAGGGGGAATGTTAACCCATTTTGGGGTTAACAAAAGCACTCTCTACCACATATAAGAGTAACAATAAGTGTCATGAAAAGAGACTATAAAAGTTATAATTATTATGAGAAAAGTTGACCATAACCAAGCTTAACTAGTTAGTTCTTTAACTTTTGGGCACCCAAGTGTGAATAAGGGCCAACAAAATACAGAGTACTATGGATTCAATACATCAATACAAAGATTGGTAGAGATAATGAACTTTAATAGATATAGGGGCTTTCAAACATACAACTCATTCACTATTATTTATTTAAATAAATTCAATCCATCTAAAAGGATACAACAATCATGAGATGATTCTCAACATACTATTGAAGTCATTAAATAACTTGACATCACTCTTGACTCGAGAAAAATAAAGGTCACAACAAGACACACCCTACTCAAGAAAAACATGAATCATCCCTTGCAATGGTAGGAGAACAAAGAGACAAATCTAGAGACAAAAGTGGAAGATGTAGTAATTTTAATATCAAGAACTTGAGAAGCACAAGTCAAGAGGCAACTTCAATAGATAAACCTACAAATGTAGGGCAGCTACCTTCATCAAATCACTTCTTAAGAGGAAGAGGTTATAGAAAAAGGAAATAAGGTAAAAGCAACTACTTGTGGGATTCCTAGACATTGAAAAGAAGATGTCTTAGATAGGTTAAGTTACTAATTTAAGGCCCAAAATTACATATATACCACCAACCATGCCCACATTCCAAAATATTTAGCTTCGACTTCAAGTCATCCCAATGATACACCTACAATGCCACAACAAAAGTTTGTTACTAGATGCAAGGCACATATACAACAAGAGTTAAAAGATGATTGGTTATGTGGAACTAGGAGCTTTCAAGCATACAACTCATCACTCTAATTTATTTAAATAAATTCAATCCATCCAAAAGGAAACAACAATCATGAGATGATGATTCTCAACATACTATTGAAGGGCAAGGCATTCTTCTACTTCAACCCAAGTAAAGGACTTGAAAAATGTTCTTGTTTTGGGCATCACCAAAAACTAAAGTCTATTGGCCAACTTGTTGAGCAATGTATGCAAGTGAGATTTAATTTGCAAGGCTTTTTTTTAAGAGTTTAAAGATAATAGAAATAGCAATTGCTCATGGAGAAAGAGTTGCAATGCTCTTTAAGCACATATGCAACCACATCATCCAACTTTTTCATCTCACACTTTGCTTACATCATGGTATAAGAGATTGGACAATGTGATTTATAATAGTGTCACCCATTTGAAGAGAGGTCTTATAAAAGGGCTATAATTGCTAATGAACAAGAAGAAGCATGTTCATCTTGCTTGTTCAAAAACTAAAGAACAAGGATCAACAAAGGTACTTACAAAGAAAGGCAAAATCTAAAGATCCTTCATACATAGAGACTTATTAGGACCATGTCCTTCATACATAGAGACTTATTAGGACCATGTCAAACACTTTTTGTTGGTCCAAGAGCGCATTAACTTGTGACATTTGTGGATGATGTGTAAAGAAAGATGTGGGTTTACTTTCTTAAGAAAAATTGTGATGCTTTCTTCTATTTTTAGCAATTCAAAGCTCTAGTAGACAAAGAGTTGGTGTTTTATACATCAAAACCTTAAGATCAAACAAAAGGATGAGAGAAATTTGAAGATTTTTGTTGGTAGAAAGGCATTAGAAGAAAATATATTCTCTTATGGTCCATAACAACATGGCAAAGAAAAAGGAAAAAATTATGATAATTATTAAGTATGCTATAATAATGCTAAATAAAGAAAATCTTGCAAATTATGATTAGGCTAAGAAATAAATACATGTATAAGTACTACTGAAGCTCCTTCCAACCTCCCTCCAAAAGAAGCATAAGACATAGGTAGAAAACCAAATGTATCACACTTGAAAGTCTCTAGTTACATTGCATACATGCATGTTACATTGCTGCATATACACATGTTTGATAATGAAACTGGATGCTAAATCTCTAGTTACATTGCATACATGCATGTTTGAGAATGAAACTAGATGCTAAGTCTCAAAGATGCATATTCATTGTTGGCCTACATGCCAAAGTTTATAGATTATATAGCCTAGATTCAAGCAACTTTTTATTTCTAGAAATGTGGTATTCGATGAGTGTGATAGATGTGGTATTCGATGAGTGTGATAGGTAGCATAAATTAGCCACAACTTTATATCATGGAAGTCAAGATGAAGGTTTAAAACTTATGGCCAGGGAGAGTCATCAAGAAAGTCTAAATCACCTCCTAAAGTTCCACTTCAACTTATACTTTATCCAAAGGTCATGAGATGGCACATGTATATTCTACCTTCAAAAATGAAGCAAATTCAGCTATACTTATTCTAAGAAGGTTTACAAGGGTAAAGTTCACTTCTGAAAGGTTGACTTATACATCAAACTTTGTAGCCTCACATGTCTTGATTGGTTGAAGTAGCAAGAGTTGAGCCTCACTGGTGCAATTGGCAAGAGTAGCAAGAGTTGAACTTGGGTCTTACCCTCAAGACTTTGACGCTCTAACCATTGTGTTATGCACCTTATAATAGTTAAGTGTCAAAGGTTAATGGTCAAAGAGTGTGAAATGTAAATGAGGTAAACTATCCACACCTAAGTGTAGACATCAAGGAATTTGGAGAAAATTAAAGAGAGATCTATGGGAAGGATTTTAGAGAAGTTTATAAGGAGAGATGGAGGAAAGCACGAAATAAATTTTAGGAGGAACTATGAATCCTTCTATGCATCCTCACCTATTTTACTAGCACATCCATGAATAAAAATATGTGCATTTTTGTTTCTTTTTCATCTACCTAGGATCTTGTTTTTTACAAACACCTCTATCATTGGCTCAACACTCTCTCAGCAACATTCTACAGCTAATAGCAAGCATCACCCACATTTTCAAATCACATGAACATAGCTAGCATTACGCAAGCCCAATGCTCTATTCTCCTATCTAGCTCATAGTAGTGAACCCCAATTGTGTTAAGTCCATGTCAAGGAGCTCTGGCCAATCCCTAGAAGAGTGCTAGATCAAGCCTTTCAATAAAAAAGCAACATCGATTGACTTTTAAATAACACATCAAAATGTTCTTATTACTCTCCTAAAGGTTCTGCATACAAGCTTTCCTAGGAGGAGGTTCACATACAAAGCATCTTGCTCATTATAAGCCCTACAAAAGAGTTACATTGCACTAGCTGGCATGCAAGCCCTCTTGATCACAAAAATGCGCAAAAATGTGCAATCTTGGTAACATCAATTGTGCAAAATTTTACAATCTTGGTAACATCAATTACAATTGACACAAATTTGCAAACATCAATTGTACAACATTTTGCAATCTTGGTAACATCAATTACAATTGAAATTTGAAAAGTTCATCGACTATAATTTCCGCACCTACCAAACAAATTCCACTTTCAAACCTCACTACTAGGATTGTGTTAAGGCATCTTGTAGCTAATATGTATATGGTGATGTGTGAACCCCGCTACTAGCATTGTGTTAAGGCATCTTGTAGCTAATATGTATATGATGGTGTGTGAACCCCGCTACTAGCATTGTGTTAAGGCATCTTGTAGCTAATATGTATATGTGCATGCATGCATGCATGCGTGCGTGCGTGTTGGAAGTTGCACTTGCACTTCAAACGCAGACTAATAAAAATTTATGCTTTCATTTCATGGAGAAGGGCTTGCGAGAATCATCACCAATAATGATCAAGACACCCAATTACAAGAATGAAAGAGTTCCCACCATTATTGGTCTCAACATGTTAGATGAATCCATATGCCATGTGGACCTCAACAAGATTGCTAAAGAAGTTTGGGACAACCTCAACAAATATTTAATAAAAAGTTGAAAGTTTTAAAAGTTTTTCTCAAAGACAATTTTTTAGCTGAACATGAAACCTATGAAGCCTCCAAAAACTCTTTGTACATATGTCAATACTTTCAAATCCCTTATGCTACAACTAGCTAGCATTGGTTCTAGTGTCAATAATGATGATACCATAGCTTCTTAATAATTTGCCATCAACTTATGCTAATGGTGATTCCAATCTCTAAGGTCAATTTAATTCAACCTTAGAAAATGTAATCTAAACTCGTTGAGGTGATGATAGGATAGCAAAATATTTTAATCCCTCTAAACTTCTTGTTGAAGTGCTTTTATAACCTGATCATTTCAACGCCAGCCACCACAAGCCCTTAACAAAGTTTGCCAATATCATAAGATTAAAAAAAAGGCCTTTGATCAACAACAAACAATGAATTAAAAATTTATCCAAGAAGGCGAAACTTCTATGAGAGAAGAATCATAGATCTCGAAGCAGGCTCTCTATAATCTTACATAAGAGGGATAAAGGTAGAAGATGGAAGAACTCCTCTTAGGCTGGTTGTACAAAGGGTGGACAACCCAACTTTTTAATTTGAAAATCCGATCAAAAGTTTTTAATTCTCATGGCTGGCACTCACTCTTTACACACCCAAAAAAAAAGTGTCCTCCCTGCCCATGCTCACGAGGCCCACTCCTATGTGCGCGGCCAAGTGTGGCTGGACTTAAAAAAACCATCAAAACAAAATGCCTTGAATAGGATACTCCCCATATATATGTATCTATGTATGTATGTATGTATCTATATATATGTATATATATACATACATATACATATACATATGTACATATGTATATATACATATATACACAAATACATATGCATATGTATATGTATACATATATACACATATATGTACATGTGTATATATATAAATGTATATATAGACATATATACATGTATATATAGGAGAAAAACGCTCGACCCACTGAGCAAGTACAGTCAATTCTACAAGGAATCTGACATATGCATATGTATATGTATAAATATATACACATATATATACATGTGTATATATATAAATGTATATATATACATATGTACATGTGTATATATATAAATGTATATCTGTAGGAGCACCTGTTTAACTACATCCACCACCGATGGAGCCAAGTTGACTAAGGATGATTTTTGACAGCCTAGGTCACCCTTCAAAATGAAGAGTTTAGCAAAAATAATGACTTTTTTTTACAATTTACCTTATTTTTTTGATGGTCACTCAAAATAAGTGGCTATATTTTAAGATCAAAATATCAAAAAAACGAGCATGACAGCCCAATCTGACGTGTCCCTCAGAGCAGCTGTTTCTTTTGCTGTTTTTCATTTCTTTCTTTTTAATCACCTCATACTTGTATCATTGGCTCAAACACTCTTAGCAGCATTATCCAGCTTCTAGCGTGCAGCACCCACGTTATCTCCTTCCACCATCTCCTCTTTTCCTTGATTGAGTCCTCAGCTACTTCGTGCAGCTCCTCAACTTTGTCCTGCAATTCTTTCTCACCTTCATCCCATTCATTAGATGTTCTCTTTTTACCTTAGATTGTCTTGCCATTCTGCTTTGTATCTCTTGTTAAAGCAAGTTAAAAAGGTACCATGGGTTCAGGATCATAAGGTAGCTTGGCATAAAAAACTTGAGCTTTTATTACTTGGGAATTCATCTATAAGATTGCATGCAGGGGAGCAATCCATTAATAGACAACTAGATAAACAACAAAATGTAGATGATGAGATGCAAAAGTATTATATGTAAAATGATGTAAAAGTAGTGCTTATTCAGAGTAATTTAATCCTAAGATCTCTGCTCTCTCTCTCTCTCTCTCTCTCTCTATATATATATATATATACATATATGTGTGTGTGTGTGTACATAAATATATATTCAAATTCCATTTACACCATACAATGTTAAACTAGCCTAACTTATTTGTTTCCACGGTGGAATTGCACCATCTAATGCCTTACAGCATTTGCCACTAGTATGATCCCCAACAGTTGTTAGGCATTAGTTCATGTTTGGTAAGTATCCTCATTGACACCACCAATTTTCTGTCAGCCAGTTGTAGTTTTGTATATATTTGCAACAAAATTGTAACCATATCAAGTTCCATACTCCTTTTATTTTGGAGAGGCGTCAAGAATTTCTGACTTGCTATCATAGTCAAAAACCATAAATAGCAGAGATGAAACCGTTGATCAGTTGAGACACAACATGCCAAAAGAAAATCTCACAAGAATCATCTCCCAATTTGGCATTCTACACACAAAGCACTCAATCAATACATAATCAACCAGTAAAAAAATTGTGAACTTCGTGTCCCTGTGAAGAGAAAAGGATCACCAAAAGCTTCTCAGGTGCTTTATCACTGAAGCAGCTGTTAAACCAGCTTTCTTTTTAAGAAATAAGATGATGAAAATTAAATTAGGTACATAATGTACCCAGTTTTTGTTGAAATGTATGCACAAAGAAGATGCAATGGTCAGCGCGGAATAGGTTTATATAATACAACAGTGACATATTTAGCCCGATATCGGTGTGTCAAACCAAGAGCAAGGACAGATTTTGCTCTCTCTCCATTCTCTATGTAAAGATGATTCAGTAGAACATGCGCAGGCTTTGATATGGAGCTACCATAATCATCCTGTTGTGCATTGGGCAAAGACCTTTGCAATAGATGGGGAGGAACAAATGGAGGTTGTTTCGACTCATCTTCGAATCTAGGAAAGGGATTGTCATATGTTGCCTCTGGAGAACCCGGAGTTTCACTCCCTGCAGCAGCATCTATATTCTCCATAATAGGCTCCTGTACAAAGATTCAAGATACCTCTCTCTCTCTCTCTCTCTCTCTCTCTCTCTCTCTCTCTCTCATGCTTAACCACAGATTTGACTCAAGACCTTCACAGTCATCATATTGTATTTGATCTCATAGATTGCTTTGGCCTTTAGTAGACGCTAATATGATTCTCTCTCTCTCTCTCTCCCCATGTTATAGGACTATTGTGATTGGCCATACAATGATCAAGATTTACGGGGCAGTAAAAGAGTCTATGGCAGAGAGACTGGGACAGAGAGCATCAGGCCAGGCAGGACTCAATCCAAATTACTCCACTCTAGATTGTATTTTCACCCTACAGGCCATCATAGAGGAGGTAAGGTCACGGAAACAGCATGCATATTGTTGCTTTGTGGATTTCCATAGAGCTTTCGACTTCGTCCCTTATTGGGACGCTTGCAGGAGCTTCAGTTTCTACATGACATGATATGGGCCTTTATGAGGCAGTGACTGGTAGGGTTCTGGCACCAGGAGGGCTCTCTGGGAATATATGCAGCACTATTGGGGTCAAACGAGGCTGCCCACTCTCTCCCCTACTCTTTTCCCTGTACATTGATGAGATATCAGATTTCATGGACAGCTTTGGAGGCAGAGGCTCACCGATACTGCCCATCTTGTTATAAGCAGATGACATAGTCCTAATATCAGATTCAGCCAAGGGGTTACAGAGGCATCTAGAGGCACTTGAGACTCAAGAGGTATAGTGGCGAGATAGATCTCACAGTCAATCTCAGCAAAACCAAGGTCATGTTCTTCAATACATCATATGAGGTCACATCATATAAGCCCTAACCCTAACATACATCCCCTTAAACTGAGTTATCCTAACCCCCGGTTAACACTTGCCCAAGGCTCAGTGGTTTGACACACATGGCCTCCACATGGACCACCTACCTCCCTCCTTTTCTGTATGGTCTGGATTCCCCATACCAAGATGTCATGTGCAAAGTGTGTATCTACCGTGTGCTACACGCACACAAGACTAGCTTCGAGGTTTGGGGAAGCTTGGAGCTAGGCAGGCAGATTGGCGAGCTGAGTTAGGGATAGACTAACGGGCGGGTACCCAAGTATGGACGGGCGAGCGCCCAAGTGTAGACGCCCGATGACCGGCCAAGAGCCTATAAAAGGGTGGCCAAGGTTAGTCATTAGTCATATAGAGAGTCTCGCGAGTTTGTGAGAGCTCTATGGTCTTGGAGCCTAGATCTAGTGCAGACGTGCACCTGCTTTACGTAACCGAGGCCGGCAGCAATCTCGAGGCCTACGAGGGTAGTTTCGTGGCGGTATGGGATGTCGCGAGGAGGAGATTGGTCGGTACGTCAACCTAGTTAGCTCAGCTCGTGGCTCGGTGGGGACAGCCAAATCTGAGAGCGCACTAAAGCCCCAGCATACCAAATAAAGGACGTGGAGCACTACTTGAGCCACGAATTATGACAACCATAGTACTGTGGCTATTGAAAGTAAACCCATGAGTCATGCCCACGCAAACAACATCTAGGTTTAGTGCATTCAGCTCAAGGTGGTGTATTACTTTGCTGGAGGAGAAAAGTGGGGGATATCTCTTCATGCCAATCCACCGAAGTGGCATCTACATCGGCTCAATATCAAACCATAAAGCCAGTTCACCCTAAGAGGACATCAAGGTGAGGAACGATGTCTTGTAGGCATCCTTACTTTACCCTCAGCCCAAATTCTGGAGTGATCTGCTTGGAAAGCAGCTAGGACTAAGATCCTTGACACGAAGCACTAACCCATGGCAAACGAAAATGGCTTGCAAGTGGCCAGACAGGCCAAACAGCCAAATGAACATGCAGACTGGATGGGTCAAACAGCGGACAGAGGGCAAAAAGCAGTCATGACGCAGGCGGGACACATCCCCAGAAGGCCAGGCCACCACCAGGAAGCCAGGTGGGGAAATGGCAAGCATAGTGGGCCATGCAAAGGGCCCCGTGAGAATGGCAACATGAGAACTAACCAGGTTTCATCGCCTCTGCCTGCACTTCCGACTTCTCTGCCTACTATCATGCCTTAAGTTTAATCAAGCATGTAAGCATCACCTTCAGTAGAAGTACCTGTTAATCGATGGGAGCCTTTGCTTCATTTTGGCGAAGAGAGACCCATCTCCAAAGAAAAGAATCTGCAAAATGCGAACAAAAGAAGGTCTACTCTGTGTGTCGAACTTAGCTGTGTGAGAAAGGGGTGGGAAAGTGCTTGGCTTTTGCCTTCTTTTCCCTTAAAGAAGACGCCAAATTTTAGAATCACAAGAACCGAATGAAAATCTGACACGTGTCCTCCCTTCCCCAAATGTAGGCACTTGATCTGGGCCATTGGCTCTTTTCACACTTGTCTGATGGGCGGAGCCTTAGACAGGCCAAATAGTCTATATTTGCAGGACTGCCATTGTAAGGAACTTTTACTTTTCACAAAATCGTACACTAAAGGATGAGAGAATGCATCGGTAGGTCCAATGAGAGATGGCAAAACAATCATGGAATATTCCATCATTAGAGGATTCCTATATTATTGAAATTTGTGTTTTTTTAATTAAGTGAAAGTGGGTGAGGAGAATACAATCACCAACATGCACCAATATAAGTTACATTAAGGTATGTGTGTGTGTGTGTGTGTGTGTGTGTAAATGTAAAAAAATAAACAATAAATACGTAAAATCATGTGTGTGTGTGCGTGCGCACATCACCAACAATGCACTAATATAAGTTACATTAAGGTATGTGTGTGTGTGTGTAAATGTTAAAAAAAACAATCAATACGTAAAATCATGTGTGCGTGTGCGTGTGCGTGCGCACACGCACAACACACAGACACACAAAGAGCTCATTATTATTTGTCATCACATTCATTTATCAGGTCATTATTTGTTTCCTTTCTCATATTATCAATAAGTGAAACTAGTGAGGTACACCAGCCCTCATTCAAAAAAACTTTGATAGCTAATGAGATCAATGAATTCAAGTTTCATTAAAGTAACCATCAACATTGTCAAGACCTTTAAGACACTTGGAGAAGTAATTCTCAACACAAAAAATAGATGAGCATTGTCAAGACCTTTAAGACACTTGGAGAAGTAATTCTAATTTCTCAACACAAAAAATAGAGCATAACATATACTTGCACAAATTGAAAGCATAAACCTTAAATAAACCAAATTAAATAAATAAGAGAGAGAGAGGGAGTAGAGATCACCGTCGACACAAGAATCTTTGTCCTTGTACAACTCTCCCATATTTATATGCATTAGAAAAAGAGTTTGCTTTTGAGAGAGAGAGAGAGAGAGAGAGAGAGAGAGAGTAGAGGTCACCGTCTATATAAGAATCTCCATCCTTGTACCACTCTCCCATATTTATATGCATTAGAAAAAGTGCTTGCTTTTCAAAAAGATAATTCTAAAAACAAAGCACAAGAAAGTGCTTTTGACTTTATGAGCGTGCAAGCTCTACAAAAATATAGCAAGCATTAATATAAAGTCTTGAGCCTACCAAAAGTATTTGGTATGTACAAAGGTATGAAAGCATAAACTTTAAATAAATGAGAGAGAGAGAGAGAGAGGAGAGAGAGTAGAGGTCACCGTCGACACAAGTATTTGGTATGTACAAAGGTATGAAAGCATAAATGAGAGAGAGAGAGAGAGAGAGAGAGAGAGTAGAGGTAACCGTCGACACAAGAATCTTCGTCCTTATACCACTCTCCCATATTTATATGTATTCAAAAAAACGCTTGCTTTTCAAAAAGATAATTCTAAAAACAAAGCACAAGCAAGTGCTTTTGACTTTATCAGCATGCAAGCTCTACAAAAATATAGCAAGCATTAATATAAAGTCTTGGGCCTACCAAAAGTATAAAATACTATTTGGTATGTACAAAGGTATGAGACCTTAGCCTTACAAAAATATAGATGCCTAAATATGAAACCATAAAGGTGTTCACTTGTCTTTCAAAATATCTCATAGTGGTTGGCAACACATTCCACCTATGATTAACACATAATCCGCCACTTATTCTTCGCCTACATCCAAAATAATAATAGTCAGCGCACATAGCTGATAAAACACATTAATCCTAACCATATCATACCATCGCACACAATTGGTTAAACACATTAATCCTAGTAGAGATCATTCCAACGCACACAACTTGATTAAACATATAAATCCTGGTAGATGAAATAAAAAGGCGCATCCAAAATAAAATATCCTAAAATAAAATAATGGGTGTCCCCAAAGAGGTTACATTCCCTCTTGCTTGGGTTAGTTACAATTGAGGTGACCTCAATTGCATGGATGGTATGAGTGGATGAGTTTGGTAAGAAGGGAAAAACTTTTCTAGCATCCATTTAGCATCATGAATAGGATGATTGTCGAAAGTCACAAGATACTTAACGTAAGTGTTACCTGTGTGTGTAGTGATGGTCTCATGGTCAATGATAAATTCTTCTTGCTTAATCTTGAAATGTCCATAAAATTTAGGAGCTAATTTTAACATATGTTATTTCCTTGTTCTTACTTTATTCTTTGATTTTTATTTATTTATTTATTTATTTGATAGAAGCATATGAGATGAAACTTTATTTTCAATAGGTTTAGGCATACCTGGATCATTGAAAATATTTTTATGTACGTAATTACCCTCTTGCTCAAGAGAGAAGTCATCATCCTGATGGTTGAATAAAAGATATCGAAAAAGCGTGAAATCTTGATCCTTAAAGCTTTGATTTAATGTGTGAAGTAACCTTCAAGAAAAAACTTTCGATGTAGCTCTTAATGCTCTTGATTTGCTACAAATGTAGCACTTTGGACATAGCCCTTTGGAAGAAGTGTCGAAGAAGTCCAAAATATGAAAATTCTTAATGACCAAAGTGTCATTGAACCCTTGATTTAATTTGATTCCCGCTGAGTGAAGAATACGCTTTGTCATCCCGCTTGATGTCGATTAGAAAATAGAATTTTAAAGCCGAGTATAATCGAGAAAGAAAATAACTCTTTGATGTTAAATAAACTGATTTGTAAATCACTGATTAGCAAGAAATTCGAGTGATTGAGAATTCGATGAAGCCCAAGGATAGATGTAGCAACCAAGAAATACATTAAATTGTTGCGTAATTTCATTTGAAAGCCTTGATTTAATCTGCAAAAAGCAAACCACCGTCAATTATGGATTTGTTGAGTTGAGAAGCTCTCCGAATTCTAAAATTAGAAGACGATTGCTTAAACCCTGCTCATTCCATCCATATGGTTGGATTTTGGTGAGGATAAAAGAATTAAAAGGTGGTTTTTCTATTAAAAGTGGTATTTGGCAAGTGGTAATGGTTTTTGGAAAAAGGTGACAAGGATTTGAAGACCTTGATCTTGTTCTTGATCCAATGGCTCAAAAAAATTCCATAAGCCATCCAACCTTTGCCTAAAGGTTTTTATAGCTTTCTTCTCTTTATCCTTTGGATTTTTAATGATGTCCTCTCTTTGTCCAAGCACATGTACCCTTGTTGTAGCTTTTTGCAGGTCTTTCTTTTTCTTTTTCCCATGATATTTCTCCTTAATTTGTTTGAAGCTTTAGTAATTTCCAAAAATTAAACCTTTGGCCTTCTCTGCACCAAGTAAATTGCGTAAACCTTGATTTTTGAATTTATCTTCAAAAATCCTTCTCTTTGAGTGGTCCCGAAAGCTCTGATATCATTGTCAGGACCTTTAAGACACTTGGAGAAGAAATTTTAATTTCTCAACGTAAAAATTAGAGCATAACATATACTTGCATAAATTGAAAGCATAAACCTTAAATAAACCAAATTAAATAAATAAGAGAGAGAGAGAGAGAGAGAGAGAGAGAGAGTAGAGGTCACCGTCGATATAAGAGTGGGTTAAATCTCCCTTGGGTAGAGTATGGCCCTTGTACCACTCTCCCTAATTTATACTTATTAGAAAAAGCGCTTGCTTTTCAAAAAGATAATTCCAAAAACAAAGCACAAGCAAGTGCTTTTGAGTTTATGAGCATGCAAGTTTTACAAAAATATAGCAAGCATTAATATAAAGTCTTGGACCTACCAAAGTATAAAATACTATTTGGTATGTACAAAGGTACAAATCTCCCTTGGGTAGAGTATGGCCCTTGTACCACTCTCCCTAATTTATACCTATTAGAAAAAGCGCTTGCTTTTCAAAAAGATAATTCCAAAAACAAAGCACAAGCAAGTGCTTTTGAGTTTATAAGCATGCAAGCTTTACAAAAATATAGCAAGCATTAATATAAAGTCTTGGGCCTACCAAAGTATAAAATACTATTTGGTATGTACAAAGGTATGAGGCCTTAGTCTTATAAAAATATAGATGCCTAAATATGAAACCATAAAAGGTGTTCACATGTCTTCCAAAATATCTCATAGTGGTCCACCTATGGGTGATTAACACATAATCCACCACTCATTCTTCGCCTACATCCAAAATAGTAATAGTCAGTGTACACTATTGATTAAACACATTAATCTTGACCATAGCATACTAGCACACCTAGCTAATTAAACACATTAATCATGGTAGACATCATACCAGCGCATATAGCTTAATTAAACACATTAACCCTGGTAGATGAAATAAAAAGGCACATATAGTCAGCAATCTCATGTTTATAATGCGACAATGTTTAAAGGAGCTCAATTGAATTGAATAAGAGAGAAGCATAAGCAAGCTTGCAAGTTGGACAAGATAAAATAATGATTTTGTGATGTAGCCTTGGTGTATAAAGAGCGACAAGCTCATTAATGTGTTTTTATTCCACACATTTTTTGAACAGCCAATGAGTATTCAAGGCATTAAATGTAGATAGAAACGTTGTATTGAATTTGGCAAAGTTGATACATACAATAATGGTGCATTAAAAACAACATGAATGTAAGTATGAATTTTTTTAAATACATATGAGTTTTAGCTTTCTAAAATAAATTCCAATGCGAGAAGAAAAATAAAAAATATTATGAGTGTGTCTAAGAAAAAATAAGTGCGAAAAAATGTATATATTTATATAAATAGATAATTTTTAGATATGTCTAAATAAATGGCCATATATGTTGTATTAGATTTGACAAAGTAGTTACATATAGGAGTGATGCATTGAAAACAACATGAGTGTAAGTATGAATTCTTATAGAGAGAGGTATATGAGTCTATGTAATTTAAAATAAATTACGTTGTGAGAAAGAAAATAAAAATATTTTGAGTGCGTATAAGAAAAATAATAGTGTGAAAATATGTATACATTTATATAAATAGATAATTTTTAGATGTGTCCAAATAGCTATATATCCATACATACATACATATAAACTTGTGTGAAAAAAAGATACATATAAATGTAAACATTTATATGAATATATAATTTTTAGATATATTTAAATAAATAGCTATATATCCATACATGCATACATATGATCTTGTGTGAAGAAAAGAAAGTTAACGGTAAGAATGTGTGTGTTCTAGGTTCACATCGTTAGACTAAGACTGGCTCTAAGCTATAATTTATGAGCCAAGGAAGAGCTTGACATTGTTGGATAGTGAATACATCAAATCAAGCCAAGTCTTAATAGTACATGGTTACAGCATTCCGAACAAAAAATAGTAAAATAAAAACATGTAAACAAGGTCAAACTTTTTGAAAAGTATGAAAAAAATGAAAAGCTACTACAAAATAAGCTTAGTAAAGCTTGATAATAAATCAATGTAAGACTATCATTGAATCAATATAAACGTGCGGCCATGCAAAGTCGATACGTGCCACCATCCAAAAATAAACTAGAGCTAGTATAATGAGTGTTAGCACTTTGAATCCAGTGCCTAGCCGCTATGCCATTCCTTATAGTGGCACTTGCTACAAGTACAGATTTGAACATGTTGTTCAAGTCAAGAGCTTACCTTAGCCTTGCTGGAGCATATGTTGTTGGGTCTTACCTTAGAGCTACAATCTATACTTCTCGTATTGGTGCACTAGCTCATCCATCTCGCATCCTCACTACATTGTCACACCAAAATTCTCCTTGCCAAAGGGATAATGGAGGGCTCTCAATGCTTAGATGGAGGCAAGAAGAGATGATGGTTCTCCCTCACAAACAGTAAAATTCTCGTATTGGTGCACTAGCTCATCCATCTCGCATCCTCACTACATTGTCACACCAAAATTCTCCTTGCCAAAGGGATAATGGAGGGCTCTCAATGCTTAGATGGAGGCAAGAAGAGATGATGGTTCTCCCTCACAAACAGCAAGGGAAGAAGAAGCTAATCAAAGAGGGAAGCCTATAATCAAACCTACTCAAGCGTGCATCCATCAAGAAAGCATGAATTCAAAAGCATACAAGCAAACAAGAAGTGGGAAGGAGCAGAGCTCACAAGTAAAATATTGTATGGTAATGATTGTGTATTGCTTATTGTCAAAAATGACTTATATACAAGTGACTAGTTTTCATACTAGGCCAACCAAACTTAAAAATGGTCCAACCTCTATTACTAGTCTTAAGTAACTATGTACATTACGTCTGTAGAATTTCCCTATATTGATATTAAGTGCATGGTAAGGTTGCTTTATATCTTACAAAAGTTAGTGCCCGTTCGCGCGCAGGGTAAGATGGAAAAGTGCCTTATGGTAGGTCGGCCGGGTGAAATCGTGATAACTAATGGAGTGGTTAATATAGCCTCTATGGTGACTGCATCCTCACATCACCTAAGTCGGTGTGGTGAAGCTACTCTGTCGAGACTTAAACGGAGTGGATGGTCCAAGATATGCCATGGCGGTGGTCGAGGTGAAGTGGTTAGTTCGGGATTGATCCATAGCTAGATAATAGGGCAAGGTGATAGGTAGCTTTGTGTAGCCTTGATGTGGCAGGTAGATTATCGAGGCAACATGGAAAGTGATAGAGATATAGAGGTTCTTAGTTCGGGATCGACTAAATGATAGGACAAGGTGATGGGCAACTTTGTGCAACCCTGATGGGCAGGTAGCTTGTCGAGGCGACATGGAAAGTGATAAGTGATGTAGAGGCAAAGTGCCTTATGGGTAGGTCAGGTGGAAAAAAACATGTTAACCAACAATGGAGTGGTTAACATACTGCCCTTCCTAATGGGGTGACCATGTCCTCGTGTCACCCAAGTTGGCGGTGAAGCCTATTGTTGCTACTATCGAGAAATGGATGAGTTGATGGTGAAGCTGATATCGAAAAGCGGATGGTGTGGATGGTCTAAGATATGCCATGGAGGTGGCTATCAAGGTTAGGTGGTTAGTTTGGGACCAATCCATGCGCTAGATGATAGGGCAAGGTGATGGGCAACTTTGTGCAGCCTTGATGCAACTTGTCAAGGCGGCATGGAAAGTGATAGGCAACAAGCTGCCTGCCCTGATGGCAGGCAGCATCATGGAAAGTGATAGGTGATGAAGAGGTTCTTCATGCCAGGCCTCTATTGGTTATGGATGTGGTGTGGTCCCTTTAACATGAGGTGTTTAGTAGAAGCAGACCACACCTTGTTTTTGGCAGAATGAGTGCCAAGACCACCATGGAATGATTAGCATAGCCAAGGACAGCTTGGCGTGACACAATATTATGCCCAAATGGGGCTTTGCTTTATGAATATGTTTTCCAAGGTGAGGCTTTGTTGTGGTGGTGAATTGGAGTCAAAGTAGAGGTTATAGACATAATGGAAGCTCATTGGAGGTACCTGCTACAAGGTCAAGGGTTCTCCAAGCGATGTAGAGGCAAAGTGCCTTATGGTAGGTTGGGCGAGCGAAATCATGTTAACCAATGGAGTGGTTAACATAACCCCTTCCTAATGGTGACTGCGTCCTTGTATCACCCAAGTCAATGAAGCTACTACCTGCTGAGAAGTAGATAAATCGGTGGTGAAGCTTTGCCTAAAAGCTCCAACACAGCTACTTTCTTTGACTCTTTTTGCTTCTTTCTTCAACATTTACTTGACATCCCCTTTCTTCAACATTTACTTGACATCCCCTTTCTTTGGGAGCCAAGATCATTACTTTGTTAAGGGCATGGTAGCAGGTTGCACCCACAACTGCTATAAGGGAGTTGGGCAGCCTCTGTGGGGCTCGATGAACTTGGCATTATCAAGCATCTAGGCTGGAGGCAGGGTGGATTGAATGGATGGGTTGGTTGAAGACGAAGCATGGAAGGGTCTTACTGATTGTAGGAAGTTCTAGGTGATGGGTCATACCATGCGCCGTTGCCATGGTCCCCCTATAAAAAAATGTACCTATGGAGATGAGGCTGAATGTAGGTTCATAAACAAATAGTGCCTATGTGTCTATTACATGCAAAGCCTATGGATATTGCAGGTGATGTGTCTGGGCATTGGGAAAAAGGTGGGCCCCATGTAGAATCTAGTAAAAAATCAACATGTGTAATGAGGATGGTTGATAAGGTGGGTGTGACAGGTTGGGTTGTCCATGGGAATGGAATAATTTTAAGACACTCAGGTTGGTTGGAAAATGGTATAAATGGTGAATTATGTCTATGTATCTATTACATGCAGAGCCTGTGGATATTGCAGGTGACGTGCCTCTCCATGGGCAAAAGGTGGGTCCATGTAGAAGCCGGTAAAAACTTAACACATTACTTTCTTTGACAATTTTCATTCTACTTTCTTGGACTCTCACACATGGTTTGAGAGATAGGAAATTGTGTGTAATGAGGATGGCCGCCGATAAGGCGAGTGTGACTGCAGTTGGGTTGTCCATGAGAATGGAAGAATTTTAAGACACCTAGGTTGGTTGGAACATTAGTATAAGTGGTGAATGATGGGGGGATTGCCAGACATGGTCTCATGGATCTGATAACTTTTTGAGCCTCATTTTGAAGTGTTGGTGGCTCTTTGATTTTTCTTGCTTGAAGCATGATGATATACGACATTGCTTTGACCCTTTGGGTAGCTCCATCTTTTTTTAAAGCATAAATGTAGGCAAGTTTTGTCCTTAGGAGGGAGATACTGCGCTTGGGTGTTTAGATTTAACGGCTCCATAGACCACAATTGGAATGGCCATGTGGTTGAGCAGGATGGAGGATTCTCCAATGGCATCTTTATGAATTACCAACACGCCATGCATAGATAAGAGGCTAGTATCCCCTGTGATGAGTGTGTGAACGTCGGAATTGTGAATCATGAGTGGGAAGAGGGCTAGACAGAGCAAGAAAGAGACTCAATGAATAAAGACGAGGTAAAAATGTTGGTGGAGGGATTACCCTTAATATAGGCACTTGGGCTTAGGGAAATTTACATGTGTACTTTTAGGGGACCCTATATGAGGCATAGGGCTCATGGACATTGTACCCTTTTTTATCATTATACTTTCATGAGTACTCTTACTCTTTGGAGCTCTAAGCTTCCATGGTGGACTTCTCCCTCAGAAGCTATGTGTGTACTCCATGATGAGTGCTATATGAGGCATAGGGCTCATGGACCCTATATGAGGCATAGGGCTCATGGACATTGTACCCTTTTTTATCATTATACTTTCATGAGTACTCTTACTCTTTGGAGCTCTAAGCTTCCATGGTGGACTTCTCCCTCAGAAGCTATGTGTGTACTCCATGATGAGTGCTATAGGTGCTACTCCCTCTATGACAAGTGGGGTATGTGTGTACTCCATGCTAATGAGTGCAATCCTTAGGTTTCCTTCATTGCATTAGTATCAAAGCTCTTGGCTTAGATCCCTAGGATCAGAGTCTTTGGCTTAGATCCTTGCTTAGGGAGTGATTAGTGTTAATTATTTTTAAAATTGATTTTCACACAGTTTTCATATTTGCTAATTTCTTGTTGAACAAGATTAGCAAAGAAATTTCTATTAATCATTTTTGAATTTGCATTAAACACTATTTTCAGAACCCTAATCCAGTTTACTGTTTGATTTCTTGAACTTCTTGATCTTCTTGATCTTCTTGATCTTGATTTTCTTGATTTTTGAATTAGGGTTTACAAAGATTTTAGCAACCAAAATTGAGAGATTTTCTTACATAGCTTACATTTCCAATTATTAATCCATTAAGCCTCTATTTTTGTCCTATTTTCCAAAATCTTGGAGTTCTTGGAGCAGATTTACAAGAAGTTTGGTTTGCTGAAGCAATTCGCAGAGATTTCATTGCAGTTTCAAAGACTGGTGCAGACTGTGCAGAATATTCAGATTGCAAAGTTTATGCAGAGTATAGTTTGCTGTGCATAAATCAAGATTGCTGGGTAGAAACTTGATACATTTCAAGAAAGTGTGCAAAATCTTGGTGTAGATTTCAAGATTGTGCAGTTGATACATATTTTCAAGGATTGGTGCAAATCTACAGTGCAAAACAGAGAAATTTACAAATTATGCAAAGTTTATTGTGCTGAAATCAAATCTTGACACAAAAATAGAACAGTAAGTGATTCTTGATCAAATCTTTCTTATCTTGTTACTTTCTTGCAAAGAAGATAGATAGAGATTACAAATTTGTTGGAATAGCACAATCTACACAAATTCGCATAAATCTTGATGTATTAGAAGTAAAGGAAGCAAGAAAGTGTTGAGAAAACACTATTTATAACATTTTAGCACATTGCCATCAAGAAGATGTACAACATGTTCTTCTATCACAGATCTGAGCATTAGTATTATGCAAAAAGCATGTTTATACTTAGCCATTAGCTTGTGGGTAATATGATGTTGATTTATAGTGAGAGAGATCATGAATGTGTTAGTGAGATTTTTTATTACGTCGTTGATGAAATGCTTACCTTGATCACTCACTAGCTCAAATGAACATTCATAGCAGATAATAAAGTTCTCACAGAGAAACTTAGCACTTGCCATGGCATCCGCTTTTTTATGAAGATCTTGCTTCAACCCATTTGGTTACATAATCTGTGGCAACAATGATCACACGTGCTTGTGTGCCATGTACAATAGGACTAATGAAATCTAAACCCCATTTTTCAAAAGGTTGGTTGACTCTGACAGGATGCAATGGCATCGTGTTCTTCTTTTGTGGCTTTGTGCATAACATTGGCACTCGTCACATCCCTTGTGACAGCGTGGGCCACCAATACTCCGATATTGGAGTATTTTCCTTGTTGTAATGTTGCCTGCGAAGTGTCAACCAGCTACCCCTTGGTGTGCTTGTTCGATGATGTATAAGTATTCATCCTATTTGGGGCAGCTTCTTAATATGTCATCTTTTCCTTGTTGTCTATAAAGAGTTTCGACAATAAGTAGGTAAGATGCACTCTCTTTTAGCAACTTTCTTGTTAAATCTTTCCTCAGTTCCTTTCCTTCTATGGAAACCATTAGCTTAAAGTTAGCGGTTCTGGAATAGCCTTAACCTTGAATAGTGTAGCATCTGGAAATTCATCATCAACCCCAATTGGTGCTTTGCCATTAGGTATGTAAGATAGATGATCTGCCATGACATGTTTCTTGCCAAGCCTCACAACCACTATAAAATCGAACTCAAGAAGAATTAACCACCACCTTGTGATCCTTCCCATGGAGCATGGAAACAAAAAGTCTTGATGTGGTCAACATAGAAAACCAATTTGTTTGGAAGAAGGTAATGCCGAAATTTCTTTACATTATAAACCATTGCCAACCCTTCACACTTAGCGGTGGTGTAATTAATTTTGGCTTCATCTAGTTAGCCGAATTGCAAAACTTATAGGATAGTCCAGTTTGTGCTCCCCTGGCTATGCTAGGACACATCCAATTGTGAAATTAGAGGCATCAATGTGTGCATGAAAGATGAGATCCCAATTAGGTGTTCGTAAGATTGGAGCATTGGCCAAGGCTTGCTTCAGTGCATCATAAGTTTGTTTTGACACTCCTCGCTCCATATAAATAAAATCAATAGCTTGTACAAAGGATGAGCTATTTCTACAGAGAAAAGTATACCGACGGTAGTAGCTACATGGCCCCCATGAATCTCTAGACTCCCTTGTAGTTTGTTGGTGGGGGTAATTCCAAGATGACCTTGATTTCTCTCTCATCAGTGGAAATCCCATTTTTGAACACTATATTCCCAAGAATAACTCCGTGCCCAAAATTGGCATTTGTAGGCATTTAAGGATATGTGATAAAATAGACACCTTTCAAACACTCTTTTTGTGCATGCTAGGTTCTCTTTCCGGAGGACAAATGAATGCACAAATCATCCAAGAAAGCTTTGAGAAACTTTCTTAAGAAGTCCTTAAAAAAAGTAGCATTCATAAGTCTTTGGAACGTGGCTAGTGCAATGGTTAGGCTGAATGGCATAACTCTATAAGCATATACACCATGCTGAGTGACAAAGGTTATTTTGGATTGGTCCTTAGGTGGGATCGAAATTTGATTATAGCCTGAGTATCCATCCAAAAAGCTATAAGCCTCCTTGCACACAACTCGTTCGAGCACATGTTCTAAATATGGAAAGGGGTAGTGATCCTTGCACGTGGTAGCATTCACTTTCTTGAGATCAACACACACTCTTAAGTTTTCCATTCTTTCTTGCGCATAATCACAATGGGTAAGACCCATTCCGAGTGTTCAATCTCATAGATGAATCCACACTCAATGTGTTTATAGATCTCTTCCTTAACAATGCTTGTATATTTGGGATTCATTGGATAGGGTTGTTGTTGGACTAGTTTAGCTTTGGGTGCCGTGGGGATGGTGTGTTATGCCACCTCTGCGGGAACTCCCTTCATATCATGGTATTTACAAGCAAAGAAATCCCTATACTCCTTGAGGAGAGCTATAAGTTCAACTTTCTCAGCCTTATTTAAGTCCTTGTCTATGTAGACAGGCTTTGAACTTTTCAAGCCTCTTTCTTGTCTCATTCTCTACCAAGCTATGCCATATTTTGAATTTTGCAAAAGCTTCATCCTTATCTTGAAGAAAATACACCCACATCTTCCTACTAAAGGTATCATAAAAAGAAGTAGGAAATCTACATGAACAAGCTCTAGAGGAGTCTTTATACGATTCTTCCTTTCTTATGGAAATTCATGATGATGTTACCATACAAGCTTTGCACACATTTGACATCTCTGAAAATGTTAGTAGAGAATCCCAATCCTTTGCATCTCTTTAAAGATTACAAAGCTCAGGTGCCCAAATATCTCATGCCATAGCTTGCTTGTCTCGACATCGACTGAAGGTAGCACATACAAGTTGTTACATCAGATTCCTCTCCCAAATGACATTGCTATTAGTATCTATGATGATTGCACCAACCTTATCGAAGAGAACCTTCAAGTAATGGGTAGCTATGGCTGCAACACATAATTGTTAACCCATTGTGGGGTTAACAGGAGTTGCCACTATAGTTATATATCAAATAGAAAAGACGGAGACACCAAAAGCATGCATGATCAATCTATAAAGCAATGGTGTCCAAATCTATAGCTTGGATGGTGGCAAAACAAGGTATAATGGATTCCTTCTGAATGTACTTTATGCATGTATTATGAGATTAAGCATTATATAAGCAATAGGCCACTTATGAGCCTTGGCATCGGCCGGCGGTCATAGTTTAAGTGCATGTAAACATTTATAGCCTTATATATAAGTCACTTTCTCTCATAATGCAATAGACTCTCCCATTGTGCAATAAAGTCTTTCTCTTGATAATTACCTTCTTTAATGATGCTAGTGAGTGTGTATGTGATTTGTTGTGAGAGGAGGGATGATAACCCATAGTCCAACATGATGGTGTGATAATGCTCGTGGGAGATAATCACAAAAATTGCTACCCGCGAAGGTGTGGAGCTCTTAAAGCAGTGTGCCTCGAGGTTGCCATTAGAAAGATCTCCATGATAGTTGTAGCTTATGAAGCGGTGGGTTAGTAAGAGCGATGTGGTGAGAGGGAGAAGGTGGGGTTGGGTGAGTGAGCAAGGGGGAGGTGAGGGGGGTACGCATAGCATGAGTGAGGAATGACACTAGGGGGAAAGAAAGCTACAGGGGTGGGTTGATGAGGGGGTCCGTGGGGTAAGGGAGAGAGGAGGGTTGGGGGGATTGCGGGGAAGTGGGGTCAGTGGGAGGGGAGGCAATTGGGTGAGGGGGGAGGGTGGAGTCGAGGGGGTGGATTGTGAGCACTGGTTGGTGAGAAGGGGGCGATGGGTGAGAGGGTCAAGGTGAGGTCGCGAGAGGGGGTCGATGAGGTGGCAAGGGAGAGAGGGGGTGGGTTGGGAGGGCTCATAAGAGAGAAGGAGAGGGGGTGGCTGGAGTGTGAGAGAAGGAGAGGGGGTGGCTGGAGTGTGTGGTTGGTGGGGGGAGAGAGAGAGAGAGAGAGAGAGAGAGAGAGAGAAGGGGGTGGGGGAGTGTGTGGTGAGGGAGAGAGAGAGTTGGCGGTGGGGAGTGAAGGGAGGGGGTGGTCGGTGTGGGGTGAGGGAGAGAGGGGGTGGGCGGTGAGGTGAGGGGGGGGGGAGAGAGAGAGAGAGAGAGAGAGAGAGAGAGACGTTTTTTTTGGAAAGAAGAAAGAAAAAATAGGACGAAGGGGGATTTTTTTGTAATGAAAAAGGAACTAAGAGGGGGTAATTTAAAAAAATTTGGGAGAAATAATAATAATAATAAATACTAAGGGGAGTTTTTTTATAAAGAAAAATTATCTTGTAATGGGAAAAAGAAAACTAGGAGGGTTTTTTTGGCTTGAATCGGTGAGAAAAACAGGGGGGATTGTTGGTGAGAGGGGGTGAGGGCAAGTTGAGAGAGAGAGAGAGAGAGAGAGAGAGAGAGAGAGACGAGAGGGGGTGAGGGAAAGTTGAGAGAGAGAGAGAGAGAGAGAGAGAGATGAGAGGGGGTGATGGTGAGGTGTGAGAGAGAAACTTTTTTTTTTGGGATTTTTATTTAAAAAAAATTGAGAGGCGGAGACCTCGATACCTGGCACTTCACGAACACCAGAGTGAGTTGAGGCTGGTGTTCCGCTCGAACCACCACCCTTGGCTAGCTGCATCTTCAAAAACCCGCTCTCTATGAAAGGCAAGGGAAACCCATCTTTGATTGTGCACTGATTGAGGGCTTTGAAGTCTACAAAGATCCTGATCTTGTTGGGCTTCTTTTTTGGGATCACCACTATAGGTGACAACCACTCGTCGGAGTGCTCAATGGGAATGATGATACCTGCCTCTTCCATCTTGTCCAGCTCTTTCTTCCCCACTTCAAAAGATTTTGGATTCACGAAGTAAATGTCCTTCCTGACTGGCCGACTGCCTTCTTTTAATGGAATTGTGTGAGTGTAATTGGCTAGATATGTCCATGGGAGATCCTTGTAGGTGCATGCAAACACATCTTGGTGTTCTCTGAAAAAGTTGGTGCTTCTCTGAAAAGTAGAAGGGTCCTCCCCGACCTAAGCTGCCACCAAGATGGGGCATGGCTCCTCTGTTGTGCCCATGTTCAGCTCTCTCACCTCCTCGTCGTATGTGGTGGGTGGAAGAGGAGCAGTGCTGAGTGCTGAGTGATGGAGAGATAAGGGGTCTTGTTGGGCTAGGGTGATGTCCAAAGGGAAGTCATCAATATGTTCCTCCATCCAGCCAATGGGTATGTCGTCTATTGGCAAGGCTTCCTTCCTAGTCTTGAGGTGCTCTACCCACCACTCCTTGTGAGTGCATCTAGGAGGGGTTATAGGTGCCTTAGATGACTCCTCTAAAGAGACCTTCTTTCTAGGAGGGGTTATAGGTGCCTTAGATGACTCCTCTAAAGAGACCTTCTTTCTATGTTGTCGAGAAAACTCAGGTTCCCCTAGACCTATGACCTTTATCTCTTCCTATTGAGGCGCTAGTGCAGAAGAGGAGGCCAGAGTGAGCAAAGATTCTGTCCAATCCCATACTGCTGCTTCTTTTGAGAGCTCTTCTTCTTGGGGAACCTCTTGAACGAGGTCTAGGTCCAACTCCACTATGTCCACCATATTACATTGGAACCCCTCATAGGAATTCAACCAATTCCATAGAGGTTCTGCCACCTCTCCTTTTGAGCCAAATGGATCCTAGGCCTCATCCACTGGGAATCCTTGCCATTCCTCTTGCTCTTCCTTGTCTCACTGGGTCCTTCTTCCTCCAAAATGGGAATCATGTCATGTAGGGCAGTTCCCCTTGCACTCTCATCAGGGCCTTTTTCCAAGGGCAAGGTCACGATTCCCCCCCAAGTTAGGGATATGCAAGTTTTCTCGGCCCCAATCATGGATCACCTGAGTTGCCCTCAACCAAGGCCTTCCGATGAGCAAGTTGTAGGCCCCTCTAGTTGGTGGGAGGTCTAACACCACAAAATTCATTTCAAATACTAATCCCTCAAAAGTGAATGGAACTTGCCTGACTAGTCACAAAGGCTTACTTCAGTGCATCATAAGCTTGTTTTGAAATTCCTCGGTCCATATAAATACAATCAATAGCTTGTACAAAGGATGAGCTATTTTTGCATAGAAAAGAAAGTACCAACGGTAGTAGCTACATGGCCCCCATGAATCTCTAGACTCCCTTGTAGTTTGTTGGTGGGGGTAATTCCAAGATGAACTTGATTTTTCTCTCATCATCAGTGGAAATCCCATTTTTGGACACTATATTCCTACGAATAACTCGTGTTTCACCTAAAATTGGCATTTATAGGGGTTTAAGGATATGCGATAAAATTAACACCTTTCAAACACCCTTTTTGGGCACACTAGGTTCTCTTTCCGAGACGAATGAATGCACAAATCATCTAAGAAAGCGTTGAGAAACTTTCTTAAGAAGTCCTTAAAAGTAGTATTCATGAGTTTTTGGAATGTGGCTGGTGCATTGGTTAGACCGAATGGCATAACTCTATAAGCATATACACCATGCTGAGTGACAAAGGCTATTTTGGCTTGGTCCTTAGGTATGGGATCAAAATTTGATTATAGCCTGAGTATCCATCCAAAAAGCTATAAGCCTCCTTGCCCACAACTTGTTCGAGCACATGTTCTAAATATGGCAAGGGGTAGTGATCCTTGCACATGGTAGCATTCACTTTCTTGAGATCAACACACACTCTTAAGTTTTCCATTCATATTGGGCACAATCACAATGGGTGAGACCCATTCTGAGTGTTCAATCTCATAGTTAAATCCACACTCAATGAGTTTATAGATCTCTTCCTTAACAATGCTTGCATATTTGGGCTTCATTCGATAGGGTTGGTGTTGGACTGGTTTAGCCTTTGGGTACCAAGGGGATGGTGTGTTACCACCTCTGCAGGAACTCCCTTCATATCATGGTATGTACAAGCAAAGAAATCCCTATACTCCTTGAGGAGAGCTATAAGTTCAGCCTTCTTGGCCTTATTTAAGTCCTTGGCTATGTAGACAAGCTTTGAACTGTTTAGAACTTCTCAAGCCTCTTTCTTGTCTCATTCTCTACCAAGATATGCCATATTTTGAATTTTGCAAAAGCTTCATCCTTATCCTGATGAAAATACACCCACATCTTCCTACTAAAGGTATTGATCTCAGTAATAAGAAGTAGGAAATCTACATGAACAAGCTCTAAAGGAGTCTTTATACGATTCTTACTTTCTTATGGAAATTCATTCTGATGCTACCATACAAGCTTCACGCACGTTTGACATCTCTGAAAATGTTAGTAGATAATCCCAATCCTTTGCATCTCTTTTAAGATTATAAAGCTCAGGTGCCCAAATATCTCATGCCATAGCTTGCTTGTCTCGATTGACTGGAGCTATAAAAGAAGGTAGCACATACAAGTTGTTACATCGAATTCCTCTCCCAAACGACATTGCTATTAGTATCTATGATGATTGCACCAACCTTATAAAGAGAACCTTCAAGTCATGGGGTAGCTATGGCTGCAACGCATAATTGTTAAAAACCCATTATGGGGTTAACAGGAGTTGCCAGTATAGTTCTATATCAAATAGAAAAGATGGAGACACCAAAAGCATGCATGATAAAGCAATGGTGTCCAAATCTATAGCTTAGATGGTGGCAAAACAAGGTATAATGGATTTCTTCTGAATGTACTTTATGCATGTATTATGAGATTAAGCATTATATAAGCAATAGGCCATTTATGAGCCTTGGCACTCGGCCGGTCACAGTTTAAGTGTATGTAAACATTTATATCCTTGTATATGAGTCACTTTCTCTCATTATGAAATAGACTCTCCCATTGCGCAATCAAGTCTTTCTCTTGATAATTGCCTTCTCTAATGATGCTAGTGAGTGTGCATGTTATTTGAGAACCCATAGTCCAACATGATGGTGTGACAATGCTCGTGGGAGATGATCACAAAAATTGCTACCCGTGAAGGTGTGGAGCTCTTAAAGCGGTGTGCTCGAGGTTGGCCATTGGAAAGATCTCCATGATAGTTGTAGCTCATGAAGCGAAGGTAATATCTTGTGAATGTGTTATCAAAACAGGCTATAACAATAACATGTTCCTCTTAATTTCTGGCACATAAAGGACATCTGACAAGTTCTTAGTATCACCATTGCTAGAAATAAAAGAAATGGTACCTAAACCCATGGCTGGGCATTTGGCATCGTTCGTGTGATTGCTACTAGAATGGACTCCCCCATCGATATACTAACCCTTTTGATTGGTAATATGTAAGGATGCTCCATTGTTGATGATCCATAAACCACGAATATTGAGGAATGTTCTGTCTTTGTAGAGATTTCTTCTATTGCTACAAATAGATCTAATTTTTCTTTAGCACTCTTTTTGGACTTCTTCAAAGACTTCAAAGTGCCCTTCTTCTCATATGCTTCATTCAATTTACATGATTTGACCACATGACCAAGAATAGTAAAAACACTTTGCCTCGATTTCTTCTTCTTCTTAAAAGTATTAGGGTTATTGGATCAATCCATTCCCTTGCCTTTCTTTGCATTTGTAAAGAATGCCACTACCATTGCTGGCTTAAAGCACATCTCCTCCTTAGCATTACACTCAACATCTCAAAAGTAAGAGGTGGTTATACACTTGTGTGTTCAGTGAGGTCACGAAACTATCATAGTTCAGGAGAAATACTCTAATGCATCTTCATGCCAATTCTTCACACTGGCCTTAGTGATTGTTACCATATTATAGTAGTGATGTGTGTGAACACACTTAGGACCGCCGGGGCACTTTTTCCCTCACTAGGAGGTTTTTTCCCCCGTGCATTGTATATACGCCCATTATCTTCTAGGGCTTGTTATCTTTCATTTTTGGCACTCATAATACACTACTGTGTTGTGCTCAAGCTTCCTCATCTTCTTGAAGTTGTGTGTGCATTCCTGCAACCCTAATTCCAACAATTGGTATCAGAGCAGGCTTCCACCTCCCGGGCAGCATCACCGGCACCTGCCGCTTCATCTCCTCCGATTGCGACGAGATTTCACGAGCGTCTGCAGGTTAGTATATGCCGTGGGGGAGCCCAAAGGGCTTGGTCGTTTCAGAATTTTGATCTGAGGTCATTTCGCCCTCCGTTTTTGCATTCCAAGTACTGCGCAGGCAAAATCGTCCTACTGTGCAGATTTTCTGTCAAGATTAAAATCTGCAGGACAGGTGCCCATTCGTCTGTTTTGGGCTGTGCTACATAGCACAGGTCGATTTTATACAGGTTTACCTCTTACAGACAGCATTTACATCTAGTAGTACAGTCATTGGCCATGGCTGACAACAATGATGTATTCCGCATGTTGGCTGCTGAGGATAAGTTGGATGGCACCAACTATCCATTGTGGGCATATATGATGCGACATGTATTGGTAGCAAAGGGGTTATGGAACATTGTGCAGGGTACTGATGCACGTCCTATTGTGGCTGGGAATGCTGCAAACACATCAGAAACAGGTACTGTTGATGATGGTGCAGGCACAAGTGCTGTAGCAGCTGTTCGAGAACCACCACTTTCAGCAGAGCAGATTCGTTGGGATGGTAGAGATGCGCAGGCTCATGCCTTGATTGCGCTGTCTGTCAAACGTACCATTATCCCACATATTCGCTCCTGCAGGACTTCTAAGGATGCTTGGGATGTACTTGCCACATTGTATCAGGCAAGAAATGAGGCTCGTGTTGCTTACCTCCGAAAACAGTTGGAGAGTGAGCATATGAACGAAGGTGATTCTATGGATAGCTTTTTGACAAAGATCAAGGATTTCAAAGAGCAGCTCATTTCTGCAGATGAAATCCTGTCAGACAGTTCTCTTGTGCAGACTGTTTTGAATGGTCTACCAGATTCTTATCAGGGTTTTGCTTCCACTCTTCGCTTGATGATGAAAGGCAATCCCAATGCCTTATCATTTGAGGAGTTAGTTTCTGTTTTGCTGCAAGAAGACCAGTCAAGGCAAAACAGGAATATTATGCGTGTCGCAGATCAAGCTTTCGTTGCTAGTCAGAGAAGCGGGAAAGGTAAAGCAGGCTTTTCTTCTAGTAAGCAGAAATCTGCAAATGCTGCGCAACCAAAGAAGGAAGACAAAGATGAGAAGAAGGGTGACAAACAGAAGACATTTTGCAAGTACTGTAAGGGAAATGATCATGTCATCAAAGCGTGTCCTAAGCTGGCTGCGAAAGAGGCTAAGAAGAAAGAGGCTGGTATGGCTGTTGCAGATGCCTCTCCTTCTAACAATGAATCTGCTAATGTTGTGCTAGATACAGAATGGGCATTCAATGCGCAGTGCAGTTATGACCCATCTTTGCATGACACATGTATGTCTGCAGTAGATTCAGATGTATGGTACTTTGACAGTGGTGCCACTAAGCATATCACCTCGCAGCGCAGTTTATTCACTTTCCTTGAGTCTGCTCCCACAGGGAATACTGTCACTTGTGCCAATAACTCCTCTTATCCCGTTAAAGGAGTTGGACAGATTGTGCTGAATGTTGCAAATGGCAACACCTTTACACTTTTTGATGCATTGTATGTGCCAGGGATCAAAAAGAATCTGCTGTCAGTCTCCGCATTTGCCAAAACAGGTTTGGTTGTAAAATTTGTGGATGACAGATGTACTGTTCATGATCTCTCTTGTGGTGACATCATTGTAGCATCTGGTTCACTATGTCGAGGGCTGTATAAGCTCAATATGGATGGCAAATGTGTAGAGGATTCAGCATGTGCTATTATGGATACGCAGGCTATTTCAAATGCAAAACTGTGGCATGCACGTTTTGGTCATCTGAATTTCGCAAGTTTGCTGCGCCTGCAGAAATCTGAAATGGTGTCTTCTTTGCCTAAGCTTGAAACACCTGTCAAGCATGTTTGTGAGGGCTGCATATTGGGTAAAATGCAGCGTGCTTCCTTTCCCAAAGATGGATCAGTGAGAGCTGAACGCAGATTGCAGCTTGTTCACAGTGATGTTTGTGGTCCCATGCAAACTCCATCATTTGGAAACTACCTTTACTTCGTGACTTTCATTGATGATTTTACCAGGCATGCATGGGTATATCCTTTGAAGGTAAAGTCCGAAGTGTTTTTGTGCTTCAAACAGTTTTTGGTTATGGCTGAAAATGTGTCAGAAAGTAAGATGGGCACCCTCCGTTCAGATCGAGGGGGGGAGTATATGTCTTCAGAATTTAATGCATTTCTGGCTGAGCGTGGGATAAAACACCAATGTACAGTGCCGTATACACCACAGCAAAATGGTGTGGCTGAGAGAAAAAACAGGTCTCTCATGGAAATGGCAAGATGTATGGTTAAGAGTCAAAGTCTACCACATGGTTTTTGGCTTGAGGCTGTCATGTGTGCCACTTATGTACTAAACAGGTGTCCCACCAAAGCATTACAGGTTGTCACTCCATATGAGGCTTGGCATAGCCGCAAGCCATCTGTTGGCCATTTACGTGTTTTTGGTTGCCTGGCATATGCATTAGTGCCTGTGCAACATCGCAGAAAATTGGATGACAAAGCTGTCAAATGTATTTTTGTTGGATATAGTGCTGAGAGCAAAGGCTATCGTTTGTATCATCCACAGACAAAGCGCATTTTGGTTAGCCGTGATGTTGTATTTGTGGAAGATGCTGTTCAGCCCTTGGTTTCATGTACTAAGGAGACAGATATCAGCTCACGTGATGTCTATGATACATTGTTGCCTCTTTTCAGTGGTGCACAGTCAAGTGCAATACCTCATGAGGCAGTTTTTCAGCCTATGCAGGTTTTAAATGATGGCACAGATCAGCCTATATCTGATGCAGATGTGCATGATGCACTTGAGGATGAGAGACAAGAGATTGAGGGCTCTAGGAATATGCCTAGATGGCTGGTGCAGACTTTGCGTGACAGCAAGTTGGATGCCCCTTTGTCTAGTCGCACTCGTTCTGGCTCTCATAGTGCCTCTTATGCGTCAGATTGTTATGCATTGGCTGTTTCTAGTATGTGCGATGAAAGTGAGCCTGTTTCATTTGATGAGGCACAAAGTTCAGAAAATTGGATGGCTGCTATGCAAGCAGAATACGATGCTATTATGAAGAATGGTACATGGTCTTTATGTGACTTGCCCCCTGGCAAGAAGGCCATTGGCACTAAGTGGGTATACAAATTGAAGCGTAAGCCTGATGGCACAGTGGATCGCCATAAGGCTAGGCTTGTTGCAAAAGGTTATGCTCAAGAGAAGGGCATTGATTTTGATGAGACTTTTGCTCCCACATGTCGTATGACCACTGTTCGTAGCATCTGTGCATTAGCAGCTCATAATGGTTGGAATGTACATCAGCTGGACATAAAGACTGCGTTCTTAAATGGAGATTTGCATGAGGAGGTGTATGTATCGCAGCCTCGTGGTTTTGTTCAAAGAGGGCAGGAAAACAAAGTGTGCAGGTTAAAAAAGGCTTTATATGGTTTAAAGCAAGCTCCACGAGCTTGGTATGAAAAAATACATGCATATTTGACTGCACATGGGTTTCAGAATAGTCCAACAGAAAGCACTTTGTATGCTAAACGTGTGGATGGTGTACATCTAATCATTGCTCTCTATGTCGATGACATGCTGCTCACAGGACCAAATGAGAGTCATATTGCTGATTTTAAGGCTGATTTGAATGCCTCTTTTGAGATGTCAGATTTGGGGCATTTGCATCATTATTTGGGGATACAATTTAAGCAGTGTGATGGAGGTATTGCTTTGTGTCAAACAAAGTATATTGAAACATTGTTGCGGAGATTTGGCCTTGAAGACTGCAAGCCTATTGCTACTCCAATGGAGACAGGTTTGAAGTTGAGTCTTCATGATGCTGGAGATCACTTTGATGTCACACTCTATCAGACAGCTGTTGGTTGCCTCATTTATGTATGCATTACGAGGCCAGACATTCAGTTTGCAGTCTCACAGGTGAGCAGATTTATGCATAGCCCAGGCATTAAGCATTGGCAGGCAGTGAAGCGTATCTTTCGCTATTTGAGTGGTACTCGGCATCTTGGGTTGTTTTATCCCAAGGGGGGATCATTGCCGCCAGATTTACATGCTTTTTCAGATTCTGACTGGGCTGGTTGTTATGACACACGCGTGTCCACGAGTGGTTTTTGCTTCATGCTTGGAAGCTCATGCATATCATGGTTGAGCAAGAAGCAGCCTACTGTGGCCACTTCTAGTTGTGAAGCTGAGTACAGGGCAGCTTTCACAGCTACGGTTGAGTGTGTGTGGCTCAGACGCCTTATGGCTGATTTGGGTGTTGGGCAGCCATCTGCCACCACCATCTTCACTGACAGTCAGAGCGCATTGGCAGTTGCGCGGAACCCAGTGTTCCATGCTCGTACGAAGCACATTGAGGTGCACTACCATTATGTCAGGGAGAGACTCTCTGCAGGAGAGATCAGTTTGGCTTATGTGCCAACACAGGATAACCTTGTAGACCTTTTCACAAAGGCTCTGCCTCGTGAGAAGTTCGAAGCTTTTCGCAAAGCTTTGGGCTTACTCCCTTTTGTGGATTCGTCCACATAGCTAGACACTTCCCTATACATGAGTGCTAGCTCTTGTTCACCGCATCACTCCAGGGGGGATTTGTTACCATATTATAGTAGTGATGTGTGTGAACACACTTAGGACCGCCGGGGCACTTTTTCCCTCACTAGGAGGTTTTTTCCCCCGTGCATTGTATATACGCCCATTATCTTCTAGGGCTTGTTATCTTTCATTTTTGGCACTCATAATACACTACTGTGTTGTGCTCAAGCTTCCTCATCTTCTTGAAGTTGTGTGTGCATTCCTGCAACCCTAATTCCAACAGTGATCCCCACCATCGCTTTCTGACCTTGCAGATTCTTTATCCGCGATATGAACTGTTTTGCAGCTTGTCCTTCATAATGGCTTTCTGTTGCTTATCCTTCAAATGCCTTTCTGTTGCAAGCTGCTCTCAAGGTTTTGAACCCTTGTCTGATTAAATTACCATGCTTTAGAAGCTATGGCAACTTGATGAGTCAAGTTCGTCATCGAATCAGTGACACTAATGACAATGGCACATATCGTATCTGCATTCCTTTTCCTCCACACCAAAGTCAGAGTAGGATCTAGCAGTATGGTCTATAGTAGATCTCCTGGATTTAGAGTAGGACCCGACTTTGCATTAATCCCTCTTATGGTTTCCCATAACTCATATAAATAAAAAAATAGACCTAATCTTAAACCTCTAAAGAGTGTAATTTTTCCATCCAACTTTCCAAGGTGGAGGACGGGCACGAGCAGCTGTGTTATTTGCAAGATGGAAATCTCTCCAAATAGGTCTTCAAATAGCAAATTGTCAACATAAGATTTGTCTAGAGCCTATGCTCGGATACCATGTAAGAATAAACAATAGCAAAATTAGGGTCAACACTATACAAAGCACTAGATTACAAAAACAAGTGGAGAGTAAACAATATTACTATTTGCAAACTTTGACTACAAAACTGATAAACCGTGTGCTCCGAGTGAGAGTTTCGAAGGAAATCTAGAGAGACTCTGGACACAGAATTCCTTGCTTACAAGAGTGCTTGAACAAAATGAAGCCAATGATGACTAGGGCTAGTAAACTAGTCTATACATAGTACCCAGGATTGGCATGGACATAGGTCGACTGCATCAACCATGGTCCAAAGTGATCAACCAACCATATCATCTGATTGGAACCACATTAGACTACAACATAGACCAAAGGTACTCCATACAGGTCCCACGGCCATCTGAGACTGTCTAGATTCTCAAATGGGCCCCATAACTCGACACTGAGGAAAGCAGATGAATGATGATTTGGCTACCCACATATATATATGCACCAACGCTCCTAGTTGCTCAGTAGTAATGATGTTGGTCAATTATACCCGACTGTCATGCCATCAATGCCACATTATCAGTGCCATGTCACCACTATCATGTCATCATTGCCACATGTCACTTGCACTATTTGAACCTACCGTTAGATATCCGATGTCTGGCTTTGTCCTGCATACTCGTCGGTCTGTCACATTCTCTACTTGTATTGTAGTTGTTCTTAGATGCATGATGTCCATATAAAGTGCCCTTCCATATAAAAGGAAAAGATCTAAGAAAATCTTATCCAAGATACTCAAGATCCCGAACACTGCGAGACCACTTTGCGTCCACTACTGTGAAGACTTATATTCCATACTTACAATGACAGCACAAAGACCTGTATAATGAAACCTATGGTGGATGACCAACTTCCACTTGATCGAGCACTCTGCGTATGTCCAACCATCCATGAAAAATGTAAACCTCTGATGAGTATCCTCCAGTATCCCAAGAGAAGGACACTCTAGATAATGGTCACGCAAAACTTTGCAATCTAAACTCCAGCCACTAATGCATCAGCTTAAATGGAGCAGTAGAATTGCTTGCATCAATTGCAATGCACCCTGAAGGAAGAAAGCAAAACCAAGAATAACACTCCTAAAAAAAGTTGCACCAAATATGTATCCATTAGCACTGCGCTCGGCAACAGTACGTCTAAACCACCCATGTCCTATTGAACATATTCCAAGTAATACAACCCTTGATACACCAAAGTTACAATCTCCAAGAAATTTATGTACTGTGAAGATACACCAACTACCCTATCCTCTTAGGACGAAGACATATCTGATGATATGTCCTTCTATGGTGTCTCCATGACATCAAACATTGAAGATACTCCACCCAATGCAAACAACAAGTGAGAAAAGTCCTGAAAACCCTCAGAAACTGAAGCAATCACCACTGGAACCAAATATTCTCCACTGAGTGCAAACGGCAACTATGTAGACTCTCTCTCAAAGACGGCTGAAAACTTCCTCTATTTATACTTGTGTCCCGATGCCATGAAGCACCCTAGGTGTGTGCTCGACTTGAGAAATGAAAAAAGCTGAGGTGCACACACATGCATCTCCTTCACACTCATCCTCCATTACTTCTCCTCTCCTTCGGTTCTAACAAAGCGTCCTCCTTGTATTGCTCATCCAAGGTCCTTAGACAATCCTTTGTGATGTACTCGGTGGAGTCACAATAAAAGTATTGTCTAGCAGCCATCTTGGCGCAACGCTCTTCAAGGGTGAGGCGAGTCACTGAGGCTCCCCCGCTTGCCTTGTACTACCCTTGTCTTTGTCTTTCTAGTACCCTAGTTGTTGAGTCCTAGAGTTGGAACTCTCCTACATCTTCAAGGTTGTAGCAAGACAAACTGCATCTGAAAGATCATGGGGTAGATGTACACGAATATCTGCATGCAAAAACGGTTTCAAACCATCCACAAATCGCTTAACATGTTCGGGCCATAATCCTTGGGAGCATTAGAAGATCTTCTAGAAATGAACGAGATAGTTGGTTATCAATTCACCACGTTTCAGTAGAAAACGCTCTCACTGTTTCTTCAATTCACACTCATAATCTAGAGGAATAAACTGCTTCAAGATCACCTTGTGATAGTTATCTCAACAAGACATGGAATGGTGCCTAAGGTGGTCTTCCCACCATAAAAGAGCCGCACCCATCAAATCCGTACATACCAAATGGAGCTGAACAATATATGAACCACATGTTGCTGCCAACGTGGCAGCCATCTCGTGGATCCAATTGGTGAAGACTGTTTTACATAAACCGCTAGTCCCCCAATGTCAAGCCAGTGAAGGCGAGCAGGAACTATCCAAAAATTCCGATGGAGAGGGACTCCATGAACGAGACTGATGGTGATGCGTATGGTGTCTCTCTTATCAACTATGCATAGCTATAGAAGAATGATTACCAAACTAGGAGCGAAGCTCATCCACTATATCCTTGCTTGCATCCAAAGGAGTGAAAAATCATGCCCTTGTATTACTAATCTGTAGATTTTAGATTAGTAATACTAGGTGCTTGAGGTGGCAACTCCATCCCGTTGAGCCAGACAGATATAGCCTCCATTTAACCGCATGCACATCTATGGATGCCTTCATGCTAAGAAACAAGTCAATGAGTTGTGAATCCATGACAAATATCAAGTGATCAAGGACCGAGTGAGGGATTTCAACCCTACACAATGAGGTAAGGGTTTGGTAGGATAGGGAAGCACAATATACCCCAATTGACTCGGGTGCCCAATTTTATTTTTGTATTAATTCATTAGTCAGGGGAGGGTTTTAATCGTATGGAGCCTTAGGAAATGGCAAGGTTTAGGTGTGAGACTGTCAACTTTAGTATTAAAAAAAAGAGAGTTTTCCATCGCCTTCGAGATTTTTCCACCGCCCTTCTTGCTGGTCGAAGGCAATTGATTAGATAATCTCTCTCTCTCTCTCATTTTCTTAGTCCTCGCTTGTAGACCAAGCCACTCTCGACCGCTTGTAGCTCAAGGGTGGGTGGCGCTCTCTCTCTCTCTCTCTCTCTCTCTCTATCTATCGGTCACTTGTAGACCAGGCCACTCTTGGTTGTTAATCATTGTAGGCTAGAGCAGCACCTCTGTCTCGCTGTAGGATGTGACCTCTCTCTCTCTCTCTCTCTCTCTCTCTCTCGGTCACTTGTAGACCAGGCCACTCTTGGTTGTTAATTGTTGTAGGCTAGAGCAGCACCTCTGTCTCTCTCCGTGGTGGTGGTCATCTCTCTCTCTCGCTAGTTGCCATCTCTGTAGTTGCAGAGCCGTACGCTGAAATATGCAACGAAGAGGCTAAAAGGTGCCTAACCTTAGCATATGTTAAGGTTAGGCATTAATTTATTAATGCCCACAAGGAATTAATAAATTAATGTCAAGCACAGACTGAATATGTCACCATAGAATATTCACTTTCCTCAAACCCAAACTTAGTGTACTCTTGGAATCTAGGTTCTCTACCCAATCCAAGTAGTCAACAAACCAAAGTGCCAAAAAAGAAAAGAAATTTGTAGGTAGGCTTTGATACCAATTGTAGAACACTTGTGCCTATGTGCAAGGGTTTTCCAAAGATAGAAAGAAGAGCTATTGCTCTATATTATGTACAAGAAAGAAGTAACACAACTGAAATTCAACTACAAGATGTAGCTAATAATAAAGGCATCAAATCACAACCTTGTGACCTACTGTACATTGTTGGTTCTAGCACTTCGCCTATAGAGAAACGCTCTATGAAGTCCAACACTTGAATATGATGTTTTGGCCACCCACATATATATATACGCACCAATGCTCCTAGTCAACTAGTAGTAATGTTATCGACCAACTGTACCCGATTACCACATCATCAATACCATGTCATCACTGCCACATCTGTACTGCCACATCATCATTGCCATGTGATAGTGCCGCTTGTCACCTGCATTGTTTGACCTTGTCTATTTGGGCTGTTATATGATGTCTAGCTCTACCCTACATAGTCATAGGTGTGTCGCATTATCTTGGGCGTAGACTCGATGAACTACAAACTACTATGCAGTTGCTCCACATTCCCCCACCTCCCATAGTTATCCAGGCTCAGCTTGGGCCTTGTTCGGATCCCGTGATGTCAGGACAAGGTGTCCAAGAGTGAAGTCTACCTATTCCATGTGTGGACCATTATGAGATAAGGGTCCAATGTAGCATCACGTAGGCGATATACATTCCTCCCTCACAACCCATGCCAGGTGACTCCCCAACAGCCAGATTTTCAATAATTCCTTCATGCAAGCACAAGCCACTTTCCTTTTGAAACAAGCTGATTGGAAACACCAAAGCTTTGCTTGGTTGTATGCTTTTTTTCTCAAGAACAAACCTTCATGCTGTTTGTTATTCCTTCGTGGATCCTGTCTACTGTTATCAGGCAGGCAAAACCCAACGACAACCGGGCTACCCCCCCTCCCCAAAAAAAAAAGAAAAATCTCCCCTCTCTGCCCCCACAGCTCATTACTTTTGAGTACAGCAGGAGCCAACTCCCAAACTACCCAATGACGCACATCAAAAACGCCAATATCCAACTACAAACCAAGTTCCCCTAACTAGCGCTAATGTGTATCACAGGACATGCAGGAAAACTGCCCCATCACCTGACACCTTTGCACACGTCACTAAGCAATGCGATGAACCACCCCATATCAGTATAAGTGAATGTTTCACCTCCAATCTGTGGAACCACGGCAATAATGAGCAGAGCGATGTGCACACATCACGACTCAATGAATCCGACTGAGCCATCTACTCAGTTATATACTGTAGTAGCATTTCTTGTGCACTATTCTGCACAACGCTCTCATGTGCTTTATTTCCACCTCCATTGGAGGTGGTTCTTATTTGATAGATCTTGAACTTTTCTCCCAATACCAGCAGCTTGCTAAACTTACATATCGAAGTGTAAGGGGACAATGGCTACTGCAGTTGCAATATCATCACCGATAGTCTCCACCACCACCCTTTCCTTGTTCAAAAACAGTTTGCATCCCTGAAAGAAATGCTTTGCTATTCTTCGATAAATGCACCGCTGCCAAATGGCTGTGCCAGCATAGCACATTCATTTAAAATGTCCCATACTGCAAACCTGGGGCATGCCATTCCTTTGACAATTTAAGCTACCTTCTGGCTGTCTTTTATTGTAAATCAAAAAGGAATGCACAACACCCCGGAGAGGCATCTGTCCACAAACTATGTCCTGGCTTGTTCCATGCTTGGTTTTCTACTCTCATTGCCTCAACTTTGATCGCTTCCTCCTGCATTGCAGCATCTGCATAGATGTTAGACATGCATACATAAGCTGCCGCATCCTTTTCATCCAATCGCACTGCATGTTCAAAGGCATATCTTCCAAACTCGACATTGCCCCACTTACGACAAGCCCCCAGCACAGTAAGCCATACCACAATACCAGGATGCATTGGCATCTTTCTGATCATCGCAACTGCCTTGTCTATATGGCCTGCACGGCCAAGAAGATCAACCATGCAAGTGTAGTGCTCAAGAGTTGGGATGACACCATATTCATTGCTTATGGCCTCAAAACACATCTGGCCCTTATCAACTAGACCTGCATGACTGCATGCATTAAGAACACTTATGAATGTGACCAGATCTGGCTTTCTGCCTTCTCCTAACATTTTGTCAAACATGCGGACAACATTTTCACTCTCTCCAAGCTGGGCATATGCCGCAATAAGTGCATTCCATGAGACCTCATCTTGAACTGGAAGCTTGTCAAACACATCTTGTGCTTCTGCAAGGGATCCACATTTAGCATATGTGTAAACCAAGGTGCTGCCGATGAGGAGGTCTCTTTCCAACCCTTTTCTAACAATCTCAGCATGCATTTCTTGGCCCTTGACAGTAGCTCCTATGCTGCCACAAGCTTTCAAGGCGCAAACAAAAGTTACAGCATTCAGATAGACACCCTCATGTTGCATCTGTTCGAAACAATTGAGTGCCTCCTCAACATGACCATGTTCCGCATATCCTGTCATTAGTGCAGTCCACAAGACCACGTCTCGAACTGGAAGCTTGTTGAACACTTCTTGTGCTTCTGCAAGTAAGCCACATTTAGCATACATGTCGGCCAAGGTGCTGCCAATGAGGAGCTCTCTTTCCACCCCTTTTCTTGCAATCTCATCATGTATTTCAAAGCCCTTCGTTGTGGCTCCTATGCTGCCACAAGCTTTCAAACTGCAAACAAATGTGACAGCATTCAGAGAAATACTGTCATGTTGCATCCGTTCAAAACAGTTGAGGGCCTCCTCAGCATGCCCGTGTTCAGCAAATCCTGCCATTAGTGCATTGCATGAGACCACACCTCGAACTGGAAGCTTGTCAAACACGTCCTGTGCTTCTGCAAGCAAGCCAGATTTAGCATACATATGAACCAAGGTGTTGCCAACAAGGAGCTCTCTTTCCAACCCTTTTCTGGCAATCTCAGAATGTATCTCTTGGCCCTTGACTTCTGCTCCTATGGTGCCGCAAGCTTTCAAGATGCAAACAAATGTGACAGCATTTAGAGAGATACCGTCATGTTGCATCTGTTGGAAACAGTCAAGTGCCTCCTCACCATGACCATGTTCAGCATATCCTGCAATTAGTGCAGTCCAAGAGACCACATCTCGAACTGGGAGCCTGTAGAAGACTTCCTGTGCTGTTGCAAGCGAGCCACACTTAGCATACATATCGACCAAGGTGTTGCCCATGAGGGGCTCTCTTTCCAACCCTTTTCTAGCAATCTCAGCGTGTATTTCTTGGCCCTTGACTAAGGATCCAACACTTCCACATGCTTTCAAGCTGCAAACAAATGTAAAAGCATCTGGAGATATGCCCTGATGTTGCATCTGTTCGACACAGTTGAGTGCTTCCTCACCATGCCCATGATCAGCATATCCTGCGATTATCGCTGTCCACAAGACCACATCTCGGACTGGGAGGTTGTCAAAAACTTCTTGTGCTTTTGCAAGGGAGCCACATTTGGCATACATATCGACCAAGGAGCTGCCGATGAAAAGGTCTCTTTCCAGCAATCCTTTTCCAGCAATGTCAGCATGTAATTTGCAGCCTTTTTCGAGATCTTTCAGTACAGCGCAAGCCTTCAGTAAGGCCACAAAAGCATGCCGACTAGGATGTAGAGCATCATTCTCCTGCATTTTCTGGTAGAGGGTGAGAGCATGCCATGGTTCTCCAAGTTTAACATAACCTGTGATGAGTAGATTCCAGGAACGCTCATCCCTATACACCAGTCTGTCAAAAACCTGCTGGGCACGGCACATGCTTCCTACTTCCGCTAGCACCGAGACGAGGTGGTTTCCGAGTGATGGATGGGCTTCCAGCCTGCTTTGGCGCATGTACGCATCATGCAAGTGCAGTGCCTGAGCTAGATTTCTGTCCTTTAAGCACTTTTGCAACAAGCCTGCAAAATCCTCAATCGAAGGTTGCAAGGGTGAGGGGGGCATCCCTGCTTCCAAAGAAGCGAGTGCCTCCTGTACGCTTAGCATCACCCAGCAACCACCATCACCACGACCAAGGGTATTGGGATGTCGTTCTCTTCTTTCTCTTGTGCCTCCATCACACATGGCTCAACTTGGATTGTACCAGCCATAGCGCCTCCCTCGTGAGCTCAACTTGGATAGCGCCTCCCTGGTGTGTTTATCTCGCCGTGGATTTTCCCATTGAGACAGAGAGAGAGGGGAAGGGAAGGGGGAAGCTTGCATTTCTTTAGAAGTCATGGTAATTTAGAAATCAGAGTATCCCTCCTTCTTCTTAGATATGGGAGAGCGTGCCCCCGCGTCGCCTTCAGAGAGTCAGCTGCACAGAGAGCCAGCGCGTGTAGAGACAGAAATCGCAGGGAGAGTAGAAATAGTTCAAAGAAAATTTTTTTTGGCAAAAAACAAAAAGAAAAAAAAGAAAAAAAAGAGAGAGAAGGGCAAGAGAGAGAGAGAGTAGAATTAGTTGCGCATTGCTCTGGCATGTAAAAGACATTAAGAAGCGAAACTCAAGAATGGAAGCCGAAATACAAAGGGTCAATGGGAAGGGATTTTTTCCTCTTTTTTAGAAATTTCTCTTTTCTCTCCTCTCCTTGTACCTTGGTTGTCCATGGTTAATATGTAATGGTTAATATGTAATAGATATAGAGAGGGAGAAGTATAACTACTCCATTCAGCTTTGCCAATGCTCAAACATGTATTCCAAGGTCTTTCTTGCCCCCCTTTTACATCAATAGGCACTCCTTTTTTATCTTGGCTTTATGTTGCTTCGTGTCAATAATATTCCACATGAGAGACATTTGTGGAGTTGTCTTTCTGGTTAGCCGTCTCCTCCTGTACCACTGGTTGTTTCTCACTTTCTTGGTCTTCACTGTTGAATCTTGTTGCCTCCTCTTGTCAAGACATGGATCTGGTATGCACTCCCATTACTTTCATGTTGCTTCCTTAGAGCTCTAGACAGACTTCCCCCAAAGAATCGTGATGAAATTCCCCTAGGACATAAAATGGATTGGCGAAAGAAATTTGCTCTAGTGTAGCAAGGCTTGGTTGACCACGGATTTATTGACTAGACACCTAATTTGTGCGAAGTAGATTAAGTAAGGCTATGCATGTAGAACAATCTTCCTAGAAGTATATTGACTTGTTGGATGTTGTTGAATTCTACGTGCATTTCCAATCAACACTATAAGCCAGTAGGATTGCCAAATGTTACCTTAGGTTTACCAATTGGTTATTACCGAGATAATCTTCCTAAGAATGGATTTATTGGATATGTAAACACTCAGTCCATTATACACCATGGGTGGAACACATATGTTGGGCTCATTACTTTTATTAACACTTGTGGTGTTCCAAGAGTTTATAAAAATTGAAAGTACATGGTGGAACTTGGTGTCAGTGAGTGTGTACAGAGGTTAACATTCATTTAATGACCCAATAATGATAACATATAATGAGACAATTGGACAAAATGGATAAAATTATATTTCTCAAAAAATAAGAGTATAAAGCGTACAAAATGATTACATAGAGCTTGAGGTTTCAAAGATTAGGAACTCCAATGATACAAGGGATTTGAGTTGAGACCTAAAGATAGATCTAAGAGTTTAAGAGTTTATGGACTAGCTTCTTAGAATTTCAAAAGTTTAGAAGTGCCAAATGAATATCGACTGGCCTATCTATAGGTTTGCCCAGTGCCATGTGATGCCATGTGGGTTTCACACTATTGCATATCTCCCAGCCACCCACTCGTCGTCCAGATCTTCTATGTTATCAATGTTTACTTTCAATATCCCTTGAAGGTTCGGTGCTCAACCTTGCCTTTTTCTTGGCCATGTCAATGCATCCTTCATCCAACTTCTTGTTTATAGCGTATTATTTGTAGCCACATGCTACAAATAAGATCTCGACCTTTTATTCTTTATGACTTCACTTGACTTTGCACAACGATCATTGGAATGGCATCATCAACCATTAGGATATACTTCCTATACAAGTTTAAGGTACCTGGGGTTCATCAAATAGCACCTTCTCATCTTCCTCAGGATCCTACCTTAGAATCTCCTTGTGGTATGATCTCTATTATTTCAGTTATCTCCCGTATCAGAAATTACGATAGGCACCATTGGTGGAGAGGTACCAAGATACACAGAGAGCTAATGTGCAAACTAGCAAAGATGAAGCAGAAGGGGGACGCAGTACATGAACACACTGATAAGATTAAGGAAACGGCAAGAAAAATACAAAAGTCACCCATGGTTTGTCACACAATCTGCAGTCATCACGGTTCCTCAATGTCCTAAGTCACCAAAGTATCAAGAAAATGGAGTAGTATAACTAATTCAACTAGTAAGGAAATTCAAAAATGATAAACCCGAGAAGATACATAGTAACTCAAAGTCTTGACTCTAGAGTTACATAAGAAAAAGAAGAAGAAGAAGTATGTCATCTTGGGAATAGTGATGACATACTTCTGACTCTGACTTGGACAGAAAGAAGAAGAAGAAGAAATATCACTAAGAGAAACAGAAGAAGGAGAAGGAGAAGTGAACCCTATCAAATTTGTGGAAGCCTCACTAACCTACCGACATGCAAAAAGGTAATCTGGAAAAGAGAAGTGGCCCCTATGAAATTTGTGGAAGTCCACAATATCGAATGAATACTTGTGCAGCACAGGTTGTCGGGGTAGTTAAAGCTAGAACTAGCATCACTAGCAAGATACTCCGAGAATTATGTAGAGCCTCACTAGCGTTACCATGGGCAAGGGCCACCTCATCTAGCGCACCAGGCCACCCAATGAGAAGAATGTGGGGGAGAGGTGAGCTTGAGATCCTTGCGAGACACATAAGAGTAGACAAGCACACAACAGATATGGATGGCTAAATTCTATTATATTCTCTTCTCTTCTCTACAACCATAACATAAAGATAAGTGTACATAAAGATAAGGGAAAGTACTCTCTTACTATAAGGAAAAGTACTCTCTTATTATAACATACAAAGGTTGGTCCATACTATGAACTCAACTACATGAGTTGGTAGTATAACTATGCCATAACTTTAATATACCAAAGTGATTGTCACACATTGTAAACCATGGCAACATATCACCTGTAATCTCTCCAACCATGTCAGTGGCATAAGTGCAAAAAGTTGTTATCCTGGCATATCGCATATCTACACTAGTTGAGCTCGATATCTCAACACTCCCCCTCAAGCTCAACTTTATACTTTGCACTACAAGTAAGCTCCTAAACTTGTAGAGCTTCTTTGTACCCAATGCCTTTATGAAGATGTCAGCTACTCTATGCCTACATACACCAAATCCACATCACCCCCGCTAGAACCTTCCCCCTTACAAGTGATAATGCACCTCAATGTGCTTCATCCTAGCATGATACACTAGCTCATGTTGTCATAGTAAAGCATAATAGCCATATCCATGGACTCACCCATATTTGACACAGTAGCTTCTATAACCAAGCTACCTTACATGTTGCCATAGCAGTGCCCTTGTACTCAACCTCTATACTCGATAAAGAAATTGTTGGTTGCTTTTTATGCTCCATCTAACATTAGCACTCAAAAAGTAAACATAAAGACACTGGTAGGTCTCCTATGTGTGAGACATAAACGAGCCCAATCTGCATCTATATCTGTTATATGCACATTATGTGTGCATATACTAGGAGGATAACCCACATTAGGCTTGTGAGCATGGGAACATGGGAGCATGGGAAAAAGCTCTGGTGGAGCATGGATTAGGACTAACCTTAAGGGTTAAGGTTAGGGTAAGGCATCCAAGGGTCACACAAGGGAAATGGAGAGTCAAGAGTTACTTGAGGGCCCTCCTATATAATAGGGGCATGGGGCACACTCAAGGGATGGAGGCTAGGTTATGTTATGTTCTCTTGTGTAGCGGATCGAACTACTCACCTACCATTTTACACTATAGCTACATGTTCTTGGATTGGAGTTATACCTCTTGATGGTATGGGACATCAAGGTAAAGGTATGATGTACTTCATTATAATTCATGTGTGCATCCCTTGGGCTCGGGGGTGGTCGGGTGGATGAGTTTATGCCTGATTTATGCATGTTTATGCATAACAATTATCTAGAGAGATCTTAGGGAACTCATCCACCCTAAGATCTCTCTAGATAATTGTTATGCATAAACATGCATAAATCAGGCATAAACTCATCCACCCGACCACCCCCGAGCCCAAGGGATGCACATATGAATTATAATGAAGTACATCATACCTTTACGTTGCTATCCCATACCATCAAGAGGTATGACTCCAATCCAGCAGCATGTAGCTATAGTGTGAAATGGTAGGTGAGTGGTAGGTGAGTAGTTACAATCCTCTACACAAGAGAACATAACATAACCTAGCCCAGCCTGGCCTCCCTTGAGTGTGCCCCATGCCCCTATTATATAGGAGGGCCCTCAAGTGACTCTCGACTCTCCATTTCCCATGTGTGAACCTTGGATGCCTGACCCTAACCTTAACCCTTAAGGTTAGTCCTAACCCATGCTCCATTAGAGCTTCTTTCCATGCTCCCATTCTCACAAGCCTAATGTGGGTTAGCCTCCTAGTAAATGCACACATAATGCGCATATAACATACTTCCCCTCTCTCAAAACATTGCACATGAAGGAGACTTGCGCTGAACAATCTCAACCGACTCCCAAGTCGAATCCTCTATATTTTCCTATCTTTCCACCTAATTTTAACTCTCAAGGATTAGTCAACTACAAAGTTGACTAATGAAAAGAAGGAGACTTGCGCTGAACAATCTCAACCGACTCCCAAGTCGAATCCTCTATATTTTCCTATCTTTCCACCTAATTTTAACCCTCAAGGATTAGTCAACTACAAAGTTTCCTTTCCCTGAATTCAAGTACCTTATGAGGTTCATGTGGAACATAGGATAATTCTTCGACTTCAACAAGTTCTTGAGGAGTAACTGTGTTATCCTCACCTCCCAGTTTCCCTTTCAATCTATTGATATGAAAGACTGGATGAACTCTAACATGTGGAGGTAATTTTAGTTCAAACGCAACCGTGCCAATCCGCAACCGTGCCAATCCGATGTATAACTCGAAATGGACCACAATATCTAGGAGATAAATTCGAGCATTTTTCTGTTGACAAAGTCTGAGAATCTTTAAATAAACCAATGCTCCTGGTTCAAAAGACCGAGATAAGCGTCCCCTATCAGCATAAAATCGTGCTCTATCCTAAGCACTCCTGATAGAATCCTGAGCTACGGTCAGCATTTCCTACATATCATGCAAGAAATCCCTCAATGCATCAAGCTCAATGTCCTTAAGACCGACATCAATAGGTGCCGTGGGTTGATACCCATACATAAGCATGAACGGACTAAAACCAGTAGCCATATATTTAGGACTTTTATAGGCAAATTCCATCATAGAAAGATACTTTTCTCAATTTGATGATTTTCCAGAGACATATGCACGAAGCATATACTCTACAATCTGATTCATATGCTATGTTTGCTATGTTTGCCCATCAGACTGCGGATGATCAAAGGAATTCATACTCAAAGTAGTTTTCTCATTGTAAATCCTTTGGAATAAAGTAGGAAAACATGGCATTATAACAACAGGAACCAGGGATCCATCGGTCGGCGCCTAGATGTACCCACATCTGCACATGGAATTATCGGCGTCCCCAATAGAGTTCTAGAAAATTTCTAATTTTTCCTGAGAATCCCATCGTTCATGAAATTTCCAATTTCGCTCGACATTTCTCAAATCCAATGAAAATTTATAATTTTAATGGATTTTCTAAATTTTTGGGTCAAAAAATATATTTTTAAAGGAATTTGAATGGTCACGGGCGCCTGAATGGACACACTACCAATCACCAATCCCACATTTTCCAAAAAGTTAAAATAACCTTTGTCTAATTTTTCACTAATTTTCAAGAATTTTTTGAAATTTTAAATTTACCTCGAACGCATTAGAATACGAACGGTCAAAAAATTTTGGAATCCCAATGGTTTTCTCGGAATACAGAAAGCCAACAGTTTCGGAAAAATGAAAAGACAAAAAAAAATTGGAATGTGAAAGGTAAAAAGTTTTCGGAATCCGAAAGGTCAAAAGATTTTCCGGAATTCGGAAAGCCAATAGGTTTCTCGGGAGATGGAAAGCTAAGAGGCACCAAAGGAAAAAATTTCCAAAAAAATTTAGGGTTTTTTTTTCTCAGATTTCAAATTTTCTCTTTTTCAAGCTTTTTTTGCATTGAAAAGCATTTTATTAAAAAAAACTCTTTTGTAATATATTTAAAAGTTTTAAATAAAACTTTTAAAGCTTAAGGTTTTAAAAACCTTTAAAAATTTTATTTTAGGGGGGTGGCGATTTTTTGCCCAGCGCTGCAGCGCGCCCTCCCCTCCCCCCCTGCACGTTTTCGTTTCGTGAAAGAGAGGAGGAGATGCCTCTCTCCTCTCTCCTTTTCTTCTCCAAATCCAAGTTCTCTCTCACCACCCCATCTTCTCTCTTCTCTGTTAATCAGAGATGATTAAGACTTAATTAAAAACTTTAATCATAATTAAAAGTTAATTATGATTAATATTTAATTAAATTGTGTCTTCTAAGAGGTGTTCACGAGGGAGAGAGAAATAGAAAGAATCTCCGGATTTTGGGGAAAGAAAAGAACTTTACGTGCACGAGAGAGAACCCAATGCATCAATTGGCTGTCCCACTCTACATTTTAGCAGAAATTTGGCAAAAAATGGATTGCATATCTACGGAAAACCCGCAACAAAAATACATTTTTGATCATAAAAATGCTCTAAAATTTTCTAAAAAGTTAGAAAAAATTCCTAAAAATTGTAGAAATTTAGGAAATTCATTAACCAAAAATATCCCAAATAAAATGTGTGGTATTTTGGTAAATAATTCCATTAATGCTTATTTTAAACCATAAAAAATAGAAAACAATAGTATTAAACTCACGAAATTCCCCCGCAACGTCGATTCATCTCCATTGAATAGAAGAAACACGTGTTCCAACCACCATATCGATGATCCACGTGATAATCATCAAAACAAATCAACAAAATAACATTTTTATCTAGTAAATATTAAAATTTACTTTAAAAAATACCAAAGATTGAAATAAGAAAGAAAAATCAACAACAATTAACTACAAATTGCTCTGATACCATTGTTAAAACCCTAAGATCTTGTTACCATATTATAGTAGTGATGTGTGTGAACACACTTAGGACCGCCGGGGCACTTTTTCCCTCACTAGGAGGTTTTTTCCCCCGTGCATTGTATATACGCCCATTATCTTCTAGGGCTTGTCATCTTTCATTTTTGGCACTCATAATACACTACTGTGTTGTGCTCAAGCTTCCTCATCTTCTTGAAGTTGTGTGTGCATTCCTGCAACCCTAATTCCAACAATTGGTATCAGAGCAGGCTTCCTCCTCCCGGGCAGCATCACCGGCACCTGTCGCTTCATCTCCTCCGATTGCGACGAGGTTTCACGAGCGTCTGCAGGTTAGTATATGCCGTGGGCGAGCCCGTAGGGCTCGGTCATTTCAGAATTTTGATCTGAGGTCATTTCGCCCTCCGTTTTTGCATTCCAAGTACTGCGCAGGCAAAATCGTCCTACTGTGCAGATTTTCTGTCAGGATTAAAATCTGCAGGACAGGTGCCCATTCGTCTGTTTTGGGCTGTGCTACATAGCACAGGTCGATTTTATACAGGTTTTCCTCTTACAGACAGCATTTACATCTAGTAGTACAGTCATTGGCCATGGCTGACAACAATGATGTATTCCGCATGTTGGCTGCTGAGGATAAGTTGGATGGCACCAACTATCCATTGTGGGCATATATGATGCGACATGTATTGGTAGCAAAGGGGTTATGGAACATTGTGCAGGGTATTGATGCACGTCCTATTGTGGCTGGGAATGCTGCAAACACATCAGAAACAGGTACTGTTGATGATGGTGCAGGCACAAGTGCTGTAGCAGCTGTTCGAGAACCACCACTTTCAGCAGAGCAGATTCGTTGGGATGGTAGAGATGCGCAGGCTCATGCCTTGATTGCGCTGTCTGTCAAACGTACCATTATCCCACATATTCGCTCCTGCAGGACTTCTAAGGATGCTTGGGATGTACTTGCCACATTGTATCAGGCAAGAAATGAGGCTCGTGTTGCTTACCTCCGAAAACAGTTGGAGAGTGAGCATATGAACGAAGGTGATTCTATGGATAGCTTTTTGACAAAGATCAAGGATTTCAAAGAGCAGCTCATTTCTGCAGATGAAATCCTGTCAGACAGTTCACTTGTGCAGACTGTTTTGAATGGTCTACCAGATTCTTATCAGGGTTTTGCTTCCACTCTTCGCTTGATGATGAAAGGCAATCCCAATGCCTTATCATTTGAGGAGTTAGTTTCTGTTTTGCTGCAAGAAGACCAGTCAAGGCAAAACAGGAATATTATGCGTGTCGCAGATCAAGCTTTTGTTGCTAGTCAGAGAAGCGGGAAAGGTAAAGCTGGCTTCTCTTCTAGTAAGCAGAAATCTGCAAATGCTGCGCAACCAAAGAAGGAAGACAAAGATGAGAAGAAGGGTGACAAACAGAAGACATTTTGCAAGTACTGTAAGGGAAATGATCATGTCATCAAAGCGTGTCCTAAGCTGGCTGCGAAAGAGGCTAGGAAGAAAGAGGCTGGTATGGCTGTTGCAGATGCCTCTCCTTCTAACAATGAATCTGCTAATGTTGTGCTAGATACAGATTGGGCATTCAATGCGCAGTGCAGTTATGACCCATCTTTGCATGACACATGTATGTCTGCAGTAGATTCAGATGTATGGTACTTTGACAGTGGTGCCACTAAGCATATCACCTCGCAGCGCAGTTTATTCACTTTCCTTGAGTCTGCTCCCACAGGGAATACTGTCACTTGTGCCAATAACTCCTCTTATCCCGTTAAAGGAGTTGGACAGATTGTGCTGAATGTTGCAAATGGCAACACCTTTACACTTTTTGATGCATTGTATGTGCCAGGGATCAAAAAGAATCTGCTGTCAGTCTCCGCATTTGCCAAAACAGGTTTGGTTGTAAAATTTGTGGATGACAGATGTACTGTTCATGATCTCTCTTGTGGTGACATCATAGTAGCATCTGGTTCACTATGTCGAGGGCTGTATAAGCTCAATATGGATGGCAAATGTGTAGAGGATTCAGCATGTGCTATTATGGATACGCAGGCTATTTCAGATGCAAAACTGTGGCATGCACGTTTTGGTCATCTGAATTTTGCAAGTTTGCTGCGCCTGCAGAAATCTGAAATGGTGTCTTCTTTGCCTAAGCTTGAGGCACCTGTCAAGCATGTTTGTGAGGGCTGCATATTGGGTAAAATGCAGCGTGCTTCCTTTCCCAAAGATGGATCAGTGAGAGCTGAACGCAGATTGCAGCTTGTTCACAGTGATGTTTGTGGTCCCATGCAAACTCCATCATTTGGAAACTACCTTTACTTCGTGACTTTCATTGATGATCTTACCAGGCATGCATGGGTATATCCTTTGAAGGCAAAGTCCGAAGTGTTTTTGTGCTTCAAACAGTTTTTGGTTATGGCTGAAAATGTGTCAGAAAGTAAGATGGGCACCCTCCGTTCAGATCGAGGGGGGGAGTATATGTCTTCAGAATTTAATGCATTTCTGGCTGAGCGTGGGATAAAACACCAATGTACAGTGCCGTATACACCACAGCAAAATGGTGTGGCTGAGAGAAAAAACAGGTCTCTCATGGAAATGGCAAGATGTATGGTTAAGAGTCAAAGTCTACCACATGGTTTTTGGCTTGAGGCTGTCATGTGTGCCACTTATGTACTAAACAGGTGTCCCACCAAAGCATTACAGGTTGTCACTCCATATGAGGCTTGGCATAGCCGCAAGCCATCTGTTGGCCATTTACGTGTTTTTGGTTGCCTGGCATATGCATTAGTGCCTGTGCAACATCGCAGAAAATTGGATGACAAAGCTGTCAAATGTATTTTTGTTGGATATAGTGCTGAGAGCAAAGGCTATCGTTTGTATCATCCACAGACAAAGCGCATTTTGGTTAGCCGTGATGTTGTATTTGTGGAAGATGCAGTTCAGCCCTTGGTTTCATGTACTAAGGAGACAAATATCAGCTCACGTGATGTCTATGATACATTGTTGCCTCTTTTCAGTGGTGCACAGTCAAGTGCAATACCTCATGAGGCAGTTTCTCAGCCTATGCAGGTTTTAAATGATGGCACAGATCAGCCTATATCTGATGCAGATGTGCATGATGCACTTGAGGATGAGAGACAAGAGATTGAGGGCTCTAGGAACATGCCTAGATGGCTGGTGCAGACTTTGCGTGACAGCAAGTTGGATGCCCCTTTGTCTAGTCGCACTCGTTCTGGCTCTCATGGTGCCTCTTATGCGTCAGATTGTTATGCATTGGCTGTTTCTAGTATGTGCGATGAAAGTGAGCCTGTTTCATTTGATGAGGCACAAAGTTCAGAAAATTGGATGGCTGCTATGCAAGCAGAATACGATGCTATTATGAAGAATAGTACATGGTCTTTATGTGACTTGCCCCCTGGCAAGAAGGCCATTGGCACTAAGTGGGTATACAAATTGAAGCGTAAGCCTGATGGCACAGTGGATCGCCATAAGGCTAGGCTTGTTGCAAAAGGTTATGCTCAAGAGAAGGGCATTGATTTTGATGAAACTTTTGCTCCCACATGTCGTATGACCACTGTTCGTAGCATCTGTGCATTAGCAGCTCATAATGGTTGGAATGTACATCAGCTGGACATAAAGACTGCGTTCTTAAATGGAGATTTGCATGAGGAGGTGTATGTATCGCAGCCTCGTGGTTTTGTTCAAAGAGGGCAGGAAAACAAAGTGTGCAGGTTAAAAAAGGCTTTATATGGTTTAAAGCAAGCTCCACGAGCTTGGTATGAAAAAATACATGCATATTTGACTGCACATGGGTTTCAGAATAGTCCAACAGAAAGCACTTTGTATGTTAAACGTGTGGATGGTGTACATCTAATCATTGCTCTCTATGTCGATGACATGCTGCTCACAGGACCAAATGAGAGTCATATTGCTGATTTTAAGGCTGATTTGAATGCCTCTTTTGAGATGTCAGATTTGGGGCATTTGCATCATTATTTGGGGATACAATTTAAGCAGTGTGATGGAGGTATTGCTTTGTGTCAGACAAAGTATATTGAAACATTGTTGCGGAGATTTGGCCTTGAAGACTGCAAGCCTATTGCTACTCCAATGGAGACAGGTTTGAAGTTGAGTCTTCATGATGCTGGAGATCACTTTGATGTCACACTCTATCAGACAGCTGTTGGTTGCCTCATTTATGTATGCATTACGAGGCCAGACATTCAGTTTGCAGTCTCACAGGTGAGCAGATTTATGCATAGCCCAGGCATTAAGCATTGGCAGGCAGTGAAGCGTATCTTTCGCTATTTGAGTGGTACTCGGCATCTTGGGTTGTTTTATCCCAAGGGGGGATCATTGCCGCCAGATTTACATGTTTTTTCAGATTCTGACTGGGCTGGTTGTTATGACACACGCGTGTCCACGAGTGGTTTTTGCTTCATGCTTGGAAGCTCATGCATATCATGGTTGAGCAAGAAGCAGCCTACTGTGGCCACTTCTAGTTGTGAAGCTGAGTACAGGGCAGCTTTCACAGCTACGGTTGAGTGTGTGTGGCTCAGACGCCTTATGGCTGATTTGGGTGTTGGGCAGCCATCTGCCACCACCATCTTCACTGACAGTCAGAGCGCATTGGCAGTTGCGCGGAACCCAGTGTTCCATGCTCGTACGAAGCACATTGAGGTGCACTACCATTATGTCAGGGAGAGACTCTCTGCAGGAGAGATCAGTTTGGCTTATGTGCCAACACAGGATAACCTTGCAGACCTTTTCACAAAGGCTCTGCCTCGTGAGAAGTTCGAAGCTTTTCGCAAAGCTTTGGGCTTACTCCCTTTTGTGGATTCGTCCACATAGCTAGACACTTCCCTATACATGAGTGCTAGCTCTTGTTCACCGCATCACTCCAGGGGGGATTTGTTACCATATTATAGTAGTGATGTGTGTGAACACACTTAGGACCGCCGGGGCACTTTTTCCCTCACTAGGAGGTTTTTTCCCCCGTGCATTGTATATACGCCCATTATCTTCTAGGGCTTGTCATCTTTCATTTTTGGCACTCATAATACACTACTGTGTTGTGCTCAAGCTTCCTCATCTTCTTGAAGTTGTGTGTGCATTCCTGCAACCCTAATTCCAACAGATCTCTCTCTCACAGTTGTGCGCGCACGCCTTCGGGGAGGGGAGGCTGCGCAGCACCCCTTAGGTGAAAAACGCCCCCCACCCTTAGAAAAAATTTGTGTAAAGCTTTGTATTAAAGCTTTTAAAAAAAGCTTCATTTTTTATAACAAATTTATAAAAAGAGTTTTTTTTTCAAAAATTTATTTTTAAAAAAAAGCTTTTCAAAGCTTGATAAAAAGGGGGAGAAAATATAAATTTTGAGAATTTCTGAAATTATTTTCTTGAAATCCTTTGGCTTTCCACATTCTCAGGAAACCTATTGGCTTTCCGAATTCTAGAAAATCTTTTGACCTTTTGGATTGTGGAAACTTTTGACCTTTCACATTTTGATTTTTTTTTTATCTTTTCATTTTTTCGAAACTGTTGGCTTTTCGTATTCCGAAAAAACCATTGGGATTTTGAAATTTTTAGACTGTTCGTATTCTAATGCGTTTGGGGTAAATTAAAAATTTTAAAAAACTTCTAAAAATTAGTGAAAAATTAGACAAAGGTTATTTTAAATTTCTGGAAAATGTGGAGTTGGTGATTGGCATGTGGTGTGTCCATTCGGGCGCTTGTGACCATTCAAATTCTTTTAAAAATATATTTTTGACCCAAAAAAATATAAAATCTATTAAAATTATAAATTTTCATTGGATTTGAAAATTATCGGGCAGAATTGAAAATTTTGTGAATGATGGGATTCTTAGGAGAAATTAGAAATATTCTAGAAATTATTTTTAGAAATCCTAGAAATTTGTATTTTCTAAAATATCAATGGTATTTTAGCAAATCTATTTATTGAATTTTTTTTAAAAAAATATAGTTTTGGAATGCCATAAGATAGGTTTGGTGAAATTCAAAATTAGCATATTTTGAGGTCCTATAGAATTAGAAAAGTTTTAGAAAAAATCATGATAATTCTTTTTCTTGAGAATTTAATATTTTCGAGGTTTATTTAATGTTGAAGTACGTTTTCTCGTGCTGACAATAGATAGATGCAGGTTATTCGCATATTATTAATACGAGTATACCTCATATTAGTAGTTATTTTTATTTGGATTAATTCTAAACGATGTTTTCATGATTTTTTACCATTGTTTAGCCATTCTTTTTTTTAGACATGTTCATTAATTTTTTTTCTCTGATGGATAAAATCTGCGTCCAAAGTGTGTCTTGCCTTTGACACTTGTCCATGATAATTTATTTTGCACTTATTTAAGTGTCGTCTATGCTTAATTTCTTAAGCCTAAGACAAATTCTATCATGGGTTAGTTGATATGTTTGTTTTGGTGGATTTTATTGGATGTTTTCCAAGTTTTATTTGGACTCATCAGGTTCTGCCTAGATCACTTGTGTCTAGGGATTTTTAATGAGTGCTACACACATGCGTTTCACTTTCTTACTTTGGAGTTTTGCTTGAACAACACCACGTTCATATAGTCCGGATTGATGAGTTGACCACCAATTATAATGCTTCTTTTGGCATGATTATTGACCATTAGATGGCATGCATTGATTTTTATGATCAACTATGGTTTTCATGGATTCGAGGAGCTTCTATGCTTTTATCCATGGTTTTATAAGGATCTTTTGATATTTTGGATAATATCATGTACTTTGAAGATAGCATTTGCCTTCATTTTTTACACATAATTTTGGACTATGTTCCTTGTACTCTTGTACATATTCCAACTTGGATACCTAGTTGCTTATGTATTCAGGTGAGTTATTTTTCTACCCCAGCTTTATTGTGTTTATTGGGTAGTTATCATTAGAAAGGCGCCATTAATTCAATTTCTTTTCTATGATGTACTCAGAAAGAGTTATTCTTTGATGTGGTCTCAGTATATAAAGACAGGTTTTAGTATGTGAAAGTCTAGGATAAGTCCATCTTATTCCTTTTATATAGGATTTTATTCATATTTCCTAGATGCCATACTAGGGAGTTTCAAATTGGTAAGGTATGTATGGGTGGTATCATGGTGGTATGGGACGCTAGCGATCCCTCACATATATTATCTTATGGGATAATTTGGACTCAAGATTAGTGCTTTGCTAACATCACTTGGCATGTTGACCTCAACATTCAAAGACAATCTCATTTTCTGAATTCATTTGAAGTTGTAGTGTAGGCATTCTCTAGATAAACTTATTTTATCAATAGCCTGCATGTTTTGATGAGTGTAATTTCATCGACATATTCATTCCTAGAATACGGAAAGCCAACAATATCGAGAAAATGAAAAGACAAAAAAAATTGGAATGTGAAAGGTCGATTCATCTCCATTGAATAGAAGAAACACGTGTTCCAACCACCATATCGATGATCCACGTGATAATCATCAAAACAAATCAACAAAATAACATTTTTATCTAGTAAATATTAAAATTTACTTTAAAAAATACCAAAGATTGAAATAAGAAAGAAAAATCAACAACAATTAACTACAAATTGCTCTGATACCATTGTTAAAACCCTAAGATCTTGTTACCATATTATAGTAGTGATGTGTGTGAACACACTTAGGACCGCCGGGGCACTTTTTCCCTCACTAGGAGGTTTTTTCCCCCGTGCATTGTATATACGCCCATTATCTTCTAGGGCTTGTCATCTTTCATTTTTGGCACTCATAATACACTACTGTGTTGTGCTCAAGCTTCCTCATCTTCTTGAAGTTGTGTGTGCATTCCTGCAACCCTAATTCCAACAATTGGTATCAGAGCAGGCTTCCACCTCCCGGGCAGCATCACCGGCACCTGCCGCTTCATCTCCTCCGATTGCGACGAGATTTCACGAGCGTCTGCAGGTTAGTATATGCCGTGGGGGAGCCCAAAGGGCTTGGTCATTTCAGAATTTTGATCTGAGGTCATTTCGCCCTCCGTTTTTGTATTCCAAGTACTGCGCAGGCAAAATCGTCCTACTGTGCAGATTTTCTGTCAGGATTAAAATCTGCAGGACAGGTGCCCATTCGTCTGTTTTGGGCTGTGCTACATAGCACAGGTCGATTTTATACAGGTTTTCCTCTTACAGACAGCATTTACATCTAGTAGTACAGTCATTGGCCATGGCTGACAACAATGATGTATTCCGCATGTTGGCTGCTGAGGATAAGTTGGATGGCACCAACTATCCATTGTGGGCATATATGATGCGACATGTATTGGTAGCAAAGGGGTTATGGAACATTGTGCAGGGTATTGATGCACGTCCTATTGTGGCTGGGAATGCTGCAAACACATCAGAAACAGGTACTGTTGATGATGGTGCAGGCACAAGTGCTGTAGCAGCTGTTCGAGAACCACCACTTTCAGCAGAGCAGATTCGTTGGGATGGTAGAGATGCGCAGGCTCATGCCTTGATTGCGCTGTCTGTCAAACGTACCATTATCCCACATATTCGCTCCTGCAGGACTTCTAAGGATGCTTGGGATGTACTTGCCACATTGTATCAGGCAAGAAATGAGGCTCGTGTTGCTTACCTCCGAAAACAGTTGGAGAGTGAGCATATGAACGAAGGTGATTCTATGGATAGCTTTTTGACAAAGATCAAGGATTTCAAAGAGCAGCTCATTTCTGCAGATGAAATCCTGTCAGACAGTTCACTTGTGCAGACTGTTTTGAATGGTCTACCAGATTCTTATCAGGGTTTTGCTTCCACTCTTCGCTTGATGATGAAAGGCAATCCCAATGCCTTATCATTTGAGGAGTTAGTTTCTGTTTTGCTGCAAGAAGACCAGTCAAGGCAAAACAGGAATATTATGCGTGTCGCAGATCAAGCTTTTGTTGCTAGTCAGAGAAGCGGGAAAGGTAAAGCTGGCTTCTCTTCTAGTAAGCAGAAATCTGCAAATGCTGCGCAACCAAAGAAGGAAGACAAAGATGAGAAGAAGGGTGACAAACAGAAGACATTTTGCAAGTACTGTAAGGGAAATGATCATGTCATCAAAGCGTGTCCTAAGCTGGCTGCGAAAGAGGCTAGGAAGAAAGAGGCTGGTATGGCTGTTGCAGATGCCTCTCCTTCTAACAATGAATCTGCTAATGTTGTGCTAGATACAGATTGGGCATTCAATGCGCAGTGCAGTTATGACCCATCTTTGCATGACACATGTATGTCTGCAGTAGATTCAGATGTATGGTACTTTGACAGTGGTGCCACTAAGCATATCACCTCGCAGCGCAGTTTATTCACTTTCCTTGAGTCTGCTCCCACAGGGAATACTGTCACTTGTGCCAATAACTCCTCTTATCCCGTTAAAGGAGTTGGACAGATTGTGCTGAATGTTGCAAATGGCAACACCTTTACACTTTTTGATGCATTGTATGTGCCAGGGATCAAAAAGAATCTGCTGTCAGTCTCCGCATTTGCCAAAACAGGTTTGGTTGTAAAATTTGTGGATGACAGATGTACTGTTCATGATCTCTCTTGTGGTGACATCATAGTAGCATCTGGTTCACTATGTCGAGGGCTGTATAAGCTCAATATGGATGGCAAATGTGTAGAGGATTCAGCATGTGCTATTATGGATACGCAGGCTATTTCAGATGCAAAACTGTGGCATGCACGTTTTGGTCATCTGAATTTTGCAAGTTTGCTGCGCCTGCAGAAATCTGAAATGGTGTCTTCTTTGCCTAAGCTTGAGGCACCTGTCAAGCATGTTTGTGAGGGCTGCATATTGGGTAAAATGCAGCGTGCTTCCTTTCCCAAAGATGGATCAGTGAGAGCTGAACGCAGATTGCAGCTTGTTCACAGTGATGTTTGTGGTCCCATGCAAACTCCATCATTTGGAAACTACCTTTACTTCGTGACTTTCATTGATGATCTTACCAGGCATGCATGGGTATATCCTTTGAAGGCAAAGTCCGAAGTGTTTTTGTGCTTCAAACAGTTTTTGGTTATGGCTGAAAATGTGTCAGAAAGTAAGATGGGCACCCTCCGTTCAGATCGAGGGGGGGAGTATATGTCTTCAGAATTTAATGCATTTCTGGCTGAGCGTGGGATAAAACACCAATGTACAGTGCCGTATACACCACAGCAAAATGGTGTGGCTGAGAGAAAAAACAGGTCTCTCATGGAAATGGCAAGATGTATGGTTAAGAGTCAAAGTCTACCACATGGTTTTTGGCTTGAGGCTGTCATGTGTGCCACTTATGTACTAAACAGGTGTCCCACCAAAGCATTACAGGTTGTCACTCCATATGAGGCTTGGCATAGCCGCAAGCCATCTGTTGGCCATTTACGTGTTTTTGGTTGCCTGGCATATGCATTAGTGCCTGTGCAACATCGCAGAAAATTGGATGACAAAGCTGTCAAATGTATTTTTGTTGGATATAGTGCTGAGAGCAAAGGCTATCGTTTGTATCATCCACAGACAAAGCGCATTTTGGTTAGCCGTGATGTTGTATTTGTGGAAGATGCAGTTCAGCCCTTGGTTTCATGTACTAAGGAGACAAATATCAGCTCACGTGATGTCTATGATACATTGTTGCCTCTTTTCAGTGGTGCACAGTCAAGTGCAATACCTCATGAGGCAGTTTCTCAGCCTATGCAGGTTTTAAATGATGGCACAGATCAGCCTATATCTGATGCAGATGTGCATGATGCACTTGAGGATGAGAGACAAGAGATTGAGGGCTCTAGGAACATGCCTAGATGGCTGGTGCAGACTTTGCGTGACAGCAAGTTGGATGCCCCTTTGTCTAGTCGCACTCGTTCTGGCTCTCATGGTGCCTCTTATGCGTCAGATTGTTATGCATTGGCTGTTTCTAGTATGTGCGATGAAAGTGAGCCTGTTTCATTTGATGAGGCACAAAGTTCAGAAAATTGGATGGCTGCTATGCAAGCAGAATACGATGCTATTATGAAGAATAGTACATGGTCTTTATGTGACTTGCCCCCTGGCAAGAAGGCCATTGGCACTAAGTGGGTATACAAATTGAAGCGTAAGCCTGATGGCACAGTGGATCGCCATAAGGCTAGGCTTGTTGCAAAAGGTTATGCTCAAGAGAAGGGCATTGATTTTGATGAAACTTTTGCTCCCACATGTCGTATGACCACTGTTCGTAGCATCTGTGCATTAGCAGCTCATAATGGTTGGAATGTACATCAGCTGGACATAAAGACTGCGTTCTTAAATGGAGATTTGCATGAGGAGGTGTATGTATCGCAGCCTCGTGGTTTTGTTCAAAGAGGGCAGGAAAACAAAGTGTGCAGGTTAAAAAAGGCTTTATATGGTTTAAAGCAAGCTCCACGAGCTTGGTATGAAAAAATACATGCATATTTGACTGCACATGGGTTTCAGAATAGTCCAACAGAAAGCACTTTGTATGTTAAACGTGTGGATGGTGTACATCTAATCATTGCTCTCTATGTCGATGACATGCTGCTCACAGGACCAAATGAGAGTCATATTGCTGATTTTAAGGCTGATTTGAATGCCTCTTTTGAGATGTCAGATTTGGGGCATTTGCATCATTATTTGGGGATACAATTTAAGCAGTGTGATGGAGGTATTGCTTTGTGTCAGACAAAGTATATTGAAACATTGTTGCGGAGATTTGGCCTTGAAGACTGCAAGCCTATTGCTACTCCAATGGAGACAGGTTTGAAGTTGAGTCTTCATGATGCTGGAGATCACTTTGATGTCACACTCTATCAGACAGCTGTTGGTTGCCTCATTTATGTATGCATTACGAGGCCAGACATTCAGTTTGCAGTCTCACAGGTGAGCAGATTTATGCATAGCCCAGGCATTAAGCATTGGCAGGCAGTGAAGCGTATCTTTCGCTATTTGAGTGGTACTCGGCATCTTGGGTTGTTTTATCCCAAGGGGGGATCATTGCCGCCAGATTTACATGTTTTTTCAGATTCTGACTGGGCTGGTTGTTATGACACACGCGTGTCCACGAGTGGTTTTTGCTTCATGCTTGGAAGCTCATGCATATCATGGTTGAGCAAGAAGCAGCCTACTGTGGCCACTTCTAGTTGTGAAGCTGAGTACAGGGCAGCTTTCACAGCTACGGTTGAGTGTGTGTGGCTCAGACGCCTTATGGCTGATTTGGGTGTTGGGCAGCCATCTGCCACCACCATCTTCACTGACAGTCAGAGCGCATTGGCAGTTGCGCGGAACCCAGTGTTCCATGCTCGTACGAAGCACATTGAGGTGCACTACCATTATGTCAGGGAGAGACTCTCTGCAGGAGAGATCAGTTTGGCTTATGTGCCAACACAGGATAACCTTGCAGACCTTTTCACAAAGGCTCTGCCTCGTGAGAAGTTCGAAGCTTTTCGCAAAGCTTTGGGCTTACTCCCTTTTGTGGATTCGTCCACATAGCTAGACACTTCCCTATACATGAGTGCTAGCTCTTGTTCACCGCATCACTCCAGGGGGGATTTGTTACCATATTATAGTAGTGATGTGTGTGAACACACTTAGGACCGCCGGGGCACTTTTTCCCTCACTAGGAGGTTTTTTCCCCCGTGCATTGTATATACGCCCATTATCTTCTAGGGCTTGTCATCTTTCATTTTTGGCACTCATAATACACTACTGTGTTGTGCTCAAGCTTCCTCATCTTCTTGAAGTTGTGTGTGCATTCCTGCAACCCTAATTCCAACAGATCTCTCTCTCACAGTTGTGCGCGCACGCCTTCGGGGAGGGGAGGCTGCGCAGCACCCCTTAGGTGAAAAACGCCCCCCACCCTTAGAAAAAATTTGTGTAAAGCTTTGTATTAAAGCTTTTAAAAAAAGCTTCATTTTTTATAACAAATTTATAAAAAGAGTTTTTTTTTCAAAAATTTATTTTAAAAAAAAAGCTTTTCAAAGCTTGATAAAAAGGGGGAGAAAATATAAATTTTGAGAATTTCTGAAATTATTTTCTTGAAATCCTTTGGCTTTCCACATTCTCAGGAAACCTATTGGCTTTCCGAATTCTAGAAAATCTTTTGACCTTTTGGATTGTGGAAACTTTTGACCTTTCACATTTTGATTTTTTTTTAATCTTTTCATTTTTTCGAAACTGTTGGCTTTTCGTATTCCGAAAAAACCATTGGGATTTTGAAATTTTTAGACTGTTCGTATTCTAATGCGTTTGGGGTAAATTAAAAATTTTAAAAAACTTCTAAAAATTAGTGAAAAATTAGACAAAGGTTATTTTAAATTTCTGGAAAATGTGGAGTTGGTGATTGGCATGTGGTGTGTCCATTCGGGCGCTTGTGACCATTCAAATTCTTTTAAAAATATATTTTTGACCCAAAAAAATATAAAATCTATTAAAATTATAAATTTTCATTGGATTTGAAAATTATCGGGCAGAATTGAAAATTTTGTGAATGATGGGATTCTTAGGAGAAATTAGAAATATTCTAGAAATTATTTTTAGAAATCCTAGAAATTTGTATTTTCTAAAATATCAATGGTATTTTAGCAAATCTATTTATTGAATTTTTTTTAAAAAAATATAGTTTTGGAATGCCATAAGATAGGTTTGGTGAAATTCAAAATTAGCATATTTTGAGGTCCTATAGAATTAGAAAAGTTTTAGAAAAAATCATGATAATTCTTTTTCTTGAGAATTTAATATTTTCGAGGTTTATTTAATGTTGAAGTACGTTTTCTCGTGCTGACAATAGATAGATGCAGGTTATTCGCATATTATTAATACGAGTATACCTCATATTAGTAGTTATTTTTATTTGGATTAATTCTAAACGATGTTTTCATGATTTTTTACCATTGTTTAGCCATTCTTTTTTTTAGACATGTTCATTAATTTTTTTTCTCTGATGGATAAAATCTGCGTCCAAAGTGTGTCTTGCCTTTGACACTTGTCCATGATAATTTATTTTGCACTTATTTAAGTGTCGTCTATGCTTAATTTCTTAAGCCTAAGACAAATTCTATCATGGGTTAGTTGATATGTTTGTTTTGGTGGATTTTATTGGATGTTTTCCAAGTTTTATTTGGACTCATCAGGTTCTGCCTAGATCACTTGTGTCTAGGGATTTTTAATGAGTGCTACACACATGCGTTTCACTTTCTTACTTTGGAGTTTTGCTTGAACAACACCACGTTCATATAGTCCGGATTGATGAGTTGACCACCAATTATAATGCTTCTTTTGGCATGATTATTGACCATTAGATGGCATGCATTGATTTTTATGATCAACTATGGTTTTCATGGATTCGAGGAGCTTCTATGCTTTTATCCATGGTTTTATAAGGATCTTTTGATATTTTGGATAATATCATGTACTTTGAAGATAGCATTTGCCTTCATTTTTTACACATAATTTTGGACTATGTTCCTTGTACTCTTGTACATATTCCAACTTGGATACCTAGTTGCTTATGTATTCAGGTGAGTTATTTTTCTACCCCAGCTTTATTGTGTTTATTGGGTAGTTATCATTAGAAAGGCGCCATTAATTCAATTTCTTTTCTATGATGTACTCAGAAAGAGTTATTCTTTGATGTGGTCTCAGTATATAAAGACAGGTTTTAGTATGTGAAAGTCTAGGATAAGTCCATCTTATTCCTTTTATATAGGATTTTATTCATATTTCCTAGATGCCATACTAGGGAGTTTCAAATTGGTAAGGTATGTATGGGTGGTATCATGGTGGTATGGGACGCTAGCGATCCCTCACATATATTATCTTATGGGATAATTTGGACTCAAGATTAGTGCTTTGCTAACATCACTTGGCATGTTGACCTCAACATTCAAAGACAATCTCATTTTCTGAATTCATTTGAAGTTGTAGTGTAGGCATTCTCTAGATAAACTTATTTTATCAATAGCCTGCATGTTTTGATGAGTGTAATTTCATCGACATATTCATTCCTAGAATACGGAAAGCCAACAATATCGAGAAAATGAAAAGACAAAAAAAATTGGAATGTGAAAGGTCAAAAGTTTCCGGAATTCAAAAGGTCAAAAGATTTCCCGGAATTTGGAAAGCCAATAGGTTTCCCGAATGCGAAAAGCCAAGAGATTCCAAGAAAAAAATTTGAGTAAAAAAGAAAATTTTTAAATAATCTCTTTTTTCCTTTTTTTCAAGCTTTTTTTATAGAAGATTTCAAAAGCTCTTTTTTTAAAAAAATTTAAAAAACTCCTTTTTTAAAAAATAAAAAAACTAATAAGCTTTTTTTTAAAAGCTTATCAAATGATTTTTTAGGGAGGGGGCGTTTTTCGCCCAACGGGCTGGAGCGCAGTCCCCCCCATACGTTTTTGAAACGGTGAGAGAGGAGGAGTCCTCTCTCCTCTCCCTTCTCTCCTCTCCTTCTTCTCCATTCCAACTCTCACAACCTCCTCCTTCTCTGTTATATCATAGGGGATTAATACTCGATTAATCTTTTGATTAAAGAATTTAATTAAACCATTCTTAATCATAATTATAAATTAATTATGATTAAAGCTTAATCAGTTTGTGCCTATTAAGAGGCATTCACACGTGTACAAGAGAGGCAAATAGAAGGAAAATTCAGAATTGAGAGGAGAAGAGAATTCCATGCACATGGGAGAGCATTCAATGCTTCAATTGGCTGCCCCACACTGCACTTCAATAGAAAATTGGCAGAAAATCGAAAGTATATTCGTAAAAAACCCACAAAAATGCATTAAAATATATTTTTAACCATAAAAATGCTCTTAAAAATTTTAATAACTAGAAAAAATTTCCAAATTTTGTAAAAATTCAGGGAATACATTCTACAAAAAATATCCACAATAAAATATGCGGTATTTTGGTAAAAATTTCCATTAATCCTTATTTTAAACTATAAAAAATAACATTAAACTCACAAAATTTTCCTGCAACGTCGATTCGTCATTGAATAGAAGAAACACGCATTCCAACCACCATATAGATGATCCACGTAATAATCATCGATATAAATCAATAAAATAATATTTTTTTAAGTAAATATTAAAATTTACTTTAAAAAATACCAAAAATTACATTAAGAGAGAAAAAATCAACAATAATGAACTAGAGATTGCTTTGATACCACTGTTAAAACCCTAAGATCTCTCTAAATATTTGTTATGCATAAGCATGCATAAATCAAGCATAAACTCATCCACCCCGACCACCCCCAAGCCCAAGGGATGCACACATGAATTATAAATCAAGCATAAACTCATCCACCCCGACCACCCCCAAGCCCAAGGGATGCACACATGAATTATAATGAAGTACATCAAACCTTTACCTTGATGTCCCATACCATCAATGGACGAATCGACATTGTGGGGGAATTTCTTGACTTTAATTCTATTTTTTATGGTTTAAAATAAGCATTTATGAAAAATGTTAACCAAAATAAGGCATATTTTACTATAGATATTTTTGGTAGAATGAATTTTCTGAATTTCTATAATTTTTAGAATTTTTTTTAATTTTTTAGAAATTTTTGAGCATTAAAAAAAAGTATTCTTAATGCATTTTGGCGGGTTTTCTGCTGCAAAGATGCTTTCGATTTTCTGCGCCAAGTTTCTGCTGAAATGCAGTGTGGGGCAGTTAATTGATGCATGGAATGCTATCCCGTGTGTGTGTGTGGGACCCTCTTCACCTCTCAATTCTGAATTTTTCTTCTTTTTTTCTCTCTCGCGTATGAATGTCTCTTGCTAGGCACAATTTAATTAAGTTTAATCATTATAATTAATTAATCTTTAATCCTCCTCTGTGTTAACACAGAAGGAGGGGGTGGAGAGAGAATGGAATGGAGAAGGAGAGGAGAGAGGGGAGAGGACTCTCTCTCTCTTGGTTTAAATCCTAAAAACTGGTATTTTTTAAAATATCAATGGTATTTTGGTAAAATTATTTGCTAAATTTTTTTTGAAAAAATATAGGTTTGGAACGCCATAAGATAGGTTTGGTGGAATTCAAATTCAAATTTTTTTTGAAAAAAATATAGGTTTGGAACGCCATAAGATAGGTTTGTTGGAATTCAAAATTATCGTATTTTGAGGCCCTATAAAATTAGGGAAAATTTGGAAAAAATCATGATATTTTTTTTTCTCGAGAATTTAATATTTTCGAGGTTTATTTAATGTTGAAGTACGTTTTCTCGTGCTGACATTAGATAGATGCAGGTTATTCGCATATTATTAATACGATTGTACCTCGTATTAGTAGTTATTTTTGTTTGGATTAATTCTAAACGATGTTTTCATAAATTTTTATCGTTATTTAGCCATTCTTTTTTGGACATTTTTTGTAATTTTTTTTCAATGATGGCTAAAATCTGCGTTCAAAGTGTGTCTTGCCTTTGACACTTATCCATGATAATTTATTTTGCACTTATTTAAGTGTGGTCTATGCTTAATTTCTTAAGCCTAAGATAAATTCTATCATGGGTTAGTTGATCTGTTTGTTTTGGTGGATTTTATTGGATATTTTCCAAGTTTTATTTGGACTCATCAGGTTCTGCCTAGATCACTTGTGTCTAGGGGTTTTTAATGAGTACTACACACATGCGTTTCACTTTCTTACTTTGGAGTTTTGCTTGAACAACACCACATTCATATAGTCCAGATTGATGAGTTGACCACCAATTTTAATGCTTCTTTTGGCATGATTAATGACCATTAGATGGCATGCATGGATTTTTATGATCAACTATGGTTTTCATGGATTTGAGGAGCTTCTATGCTTTTATCCATGGTTTTATAAGGATCTTTTGATATTTTGGATAATAGCATGTACTTTGAAGGTAGCATTTGCCTTCGTTTTTTACACATAATTTTGGACTATGTTCCTTGTACTCTTGTACATATTCCAGCTTGGATACATAGTTGCTTATGTATCTAGGTGAGTTACTTTTCTACCCCAGCTTTATTGTGTTTATTGGGTAGTTATCATTAGAAAGGTGCCATTAATTCAATTTCTTTTCTAAAATGATGTACTCGGAAAGAGTTATTCCTTGATGTGGTCTTAGGTATATAGAGACAGATTTTAGTATGTGAAAGTCTAGGATAATGCCATCTTATTCCTTTTATACAGGATTTTATTCATATTTCCTAGACAGCATACTAGGGAGTTTCAAATTGGTAAGGTATGTATGGGTGGTATCATGGTGGTATGGGACGCTAGGGATCCCTCACATATATTATCTTATGGGACAATTTGGGCTCAAGATTATTGCTTTGCTAACATCACTTGGCATGTTGATCTCAACATTTAAAGACAGCCTCATTTTTTGAATTCATTTGAAGTTGTAGTGTAGGCATTCTCTAGATAAACTTATTTTATCTATAGCCTGCATGTTTTGATGAGTGTAATCTCGTTGACACATTCATTCTCGAAATACGAAAAGCCAACAGTTTCGGGAAAATGAAAAGACAAAAAAAATCTGAACGTAAAAGGTCAAAAGTTTTCGTAATCCGAAAGGTCAAAAGATTTCTCGAAATTCGGAAAGCCAATAGGTTTCCCGGGAATGCAGAAAGCCAAGAGATTCCAAGAAAAAATTTTGAGTGAAAAAGAAAATTCCATTCCAACTCTCACAACCTCCTCCTTCTCTATTGTATCAGAGGGGATTAATACTTGATTAATCTTTTGATTAAAGAATTTAATTAAACCATTCTTAATTATAATTATCAATTAATTATGATTAAAGCTTAATCAATTTGTGCCTATTAAGAGGCATTCACACACGCGAGAGAGGAAAATACAAGGAAAATTCAAAATTGAGAGGAAAAGAGAATTCCACGCACACGGGAGAGCATTCAATGCTTCAATTGGCTGCCCCCCACACTGCATTTTAGCAGAAAATTAGTAGAAAATCGAAACCATATTCGCGACGAAAAACCTGTAAAAATGCATTAAAAATATATTTTTAACCATAAAAATGCTCTAAAATTTTTTAAATAATTAAAAAAATTTCTACAAATTGTAAAAATTTAGGGAATACATTGTACCAAAAATATGCAATAAAAAATGTGTTATTTCGGTAAATATTTCCATTAATGCTTATTTTAAACCATAAAAAATAGAAAAGAATAGCATTAAACTCATGAAATTTTCCCGTAACGTCGATTCATCCATTGAATAGAAGAAACATGCATTCCAATCACCATATTGATGATGCACGTGATAATCAACAACATATATCAATAAAATAATATATTTTTTTAGTAAATATTAAAATTTACTTTAAAAATGCTAAAAATTACAATAAGAAAGAAAAATCAACAACAATTAACTAGAGTTTGCTCTAATACCACTGTTAAAACCCTAAGATCTCTTTGGATAATTAATATGCATAAGCATGCATAAATCAGGCATAAACTCATCCACCCGACCACCCCCGAGCCCAAGGGATGCACACACCTTTACCTTGATGTCCCATATCATCAAGAGGTATGACTCCAATCCATTAGCATGTAGCTATAGTGTGAAATGGTAGGTGAGTAGTTACAATCCTCTACACAAGAGACCATAACATAACCTAGCCTAGCCTAGCCTCCCTTGAGTGTGCCCCATGTCTAGGCTAGGCTAGGCTAGGCTAGGCCTTAAGTGATTCTTGACTCTCCATTGCCCATGTGTGACCCTTGGATGCCTGACCCTAACCTTAACCCTTAAGGTTAGTCCTAACCCATGCTCCACTAGAGCTGTTCCCATGCTCCCATGCTCACAAGCCTAAACTGGGTTAGCCTCCTAGTATATGCACACATAATGTGCATATAACATACATGAGAACAAGCTCTCGTGGAGCATGGGTTAGGAATAACCTTAAGGGTTAAGGTTAGGGTCAGGCATCCAAGGGTCACACATGGGAAATGGAGAGTCAAGAGTCACTTCAGGGCCCTCCTATATAATAGGGGCATGGGGCACACTCAAGGGAGGCTAGGCTGGGCTAGGTTATGTTATGTTCTCTTGTGTAGAGGATTGTAACTACTCACCTACCATTTCACACTATGTGTGTGAATGCCTAGGCACAGTTTGATTAAGTTTAATAGATTAAGTTTAATCATAATTATAATTATGATTAATTAAAAGATTAATTAATCTTTAATCGTCCTCTCTGTTAACAGAGAAGGAGGGTGTGGAGAGAGAATGGAATAATGGAGAAGGAGAGGAGAGAGGGGAGAGGACTCCCTCTCTCTTGGTTTCAAAACGCGACACCGGGGAGGGGGGTCGCGAGCACACTGGCGAGCGAAAAAAGCCCCCCACCATGAAATTTTTAGAAATCCTAAAAACTGGTATTTTTTAAAATATCAATGGTATTTTGGTAAAATTATTTGCTAATTTTTTTTTGAAAAAAATATAGGTTTGGAACGCCATAAGATAGGTTTGGTGGAATTCAAAATTATCGTATTTTGAGGTCCTATAAAATTAGGGAAAATTTGGAAAAAATCATGATAATTTTTTTTCTCGAGAATTTAATATTTTTGAGGGTTATGTTGAAGTACGTTTTCACGTGCTAACATTAGATAGATACGGGTTATTCGCATATTATTAATACGATTATACCTCGTATTAGTAGTTATTTTTGTTTGGATTCATTCTAAATGATGTTTTTATGATTTTTTACCATTGTTTAGCCATTCTTTTTTGGACATGTTCCTCAGCTAAAATCTGCGTTCAAAGTGTGGCTTGCCTTTGACACTTGTCCATGATAATTTATTTTACACTTATTTAAGTGTGGTCTATGCTTAATTTCTTAAGCCTAAGACAAATTCTATCATGGGTTAGTTGATATGTTTGTTTTGGTGGATTTTATTGGATGTTTTCCAAGTTTTATTTAGACTCATCAGGTTCTGCCTAGATCACTTGTGTCTAGGGGTTTTTAATGAGTGCTACACACATGCGTTTCACTTTCTTACTTTGGAGTTTTGCTTGAACAACACCACGTTCATATAGCCCGGATTGATGAGTTGACCACCAATTATAATGCTTCTTTTGGCATGATTAATGACCATTAGATGGCATGCATTGATTTTTATGATCAACTATGGTTTTCATGGATTCGAGGAGCTTCTATGCTTTTATCCATGGTTTTATAAGGATTCGAGGAGCTTCTATGCTTTTATCCATGGTTTTATAAGGATCTTTTGATATTTTGGATAATATCATGTACTTTGAAGGTAGCATTTGCCTTCATTTTTTACACATAATTTTGGACTATGTTCCTTGTACTCTTGTACATATTCCAACTTGGATACCTAGTTGCTTATGTATTCAGGTGAGTTATTTTTCTACCCCAGCTTTATTGTGTTTATTGGGTAGTTATCATTAGAAAGGCGCCATTAATTCAATTTCTTTTCTAAAATGATGTACTCGGAAAGAGTTATTCCTTGATGTGGTCTCAGGTATATAGAGACAGGTTTTAGTATGTGAAAGTCTAGGATAATGCCATCTTATTCCTTTTATACAGGATTTTATTCATATTTCCTAGACGCCATACTAGGGAGTTTCAAATTGGTAAGGTATGTATGGGTGGTATCATGGTGGTATGGGACGCTAGGGATCCCTCACATATATTATCTTATGGGATAATTTGGGCCCAAGATTGTTGCTTTGCTAACATCACTTGGCATGTTGACCTTAACATTCAAAGACAATCTCATTTTCTTAATTCATTTGAAGTTGTAGTGTAGGCATTCTCTATATAAACTTATTTTATCTATAGCCTGCATGTTTTGATGAGTGTATTCTCATCGACATATTCATTTGTTGAAATCTCTTTAGCGTTGATAGTTTTGTGTGTTGTGGTTGGTAGAGGGACCAAGGTTTATGTTAGGGAAAAGTATGGGGAAACCGGCCTCTATCTAAATTTACAAAATCTTGACCATGCATGCCTACTATCCCTCTATGTCTGGCCGAGGGCACAAGCTTGGTTCTCCTCTACTCCTCCTTACTTCACAGGTGTGCAAGGGACAAGAGCTGCTTCTCTCCTCCACTCCCTACTTGCTAGTGAAAAACCTACTAAGGACCAAGCCCTTTTCTTCTTTAGGTAGGCTAGGGCACATACGTCCTTGCTAGTCAATCTCATGAGGTCAAGCCCTCCTCTATATCTTTCTTGTCTTCCCATTAGCTACCAGGGCCACAGGGGAGCCTTCTTCTTCTTTGCTATAGGCAAATCGGGGTACAATCCTTAGCTCTTTGCTACATGAAGATCGGGGCACAACACTCTTCTTCTTCTTCCATAGCACACAATTAAACATGTATTTATCTCATGCACAAAATAAAACCCTAATGATACTATAGCCCTTTACATATGAGCATTATGAGTTGCACCTAAAAATGTAGTAGCATTGTTTTAGAACATAGAAGTGTGATTGATATACATAAATAGTGAGACAACAAATGGTGCAAGATAGACACAAGTAGAAAGACAATATTTTATGAAGTAAGGACTTTGATTTTCATTAGAGAGAGTGATTGCAAAGCTTCAAACCATGTCTGTATTACAACCATGAAAAGCCAAACTCTACATGTATGTATTACAACCATAAAACCATTAAAAGGTAGTAGTCTACATAGTGTTTGGATTTAGGGACTTGTCAACTTGTAGCTATCTATGGCTAGCTAGAAGTCCTTATGCATCAGAGTTACCCACTTGGCATGTATGTCGCACAAGACGGACTCCTCAAATAGCCCAACTAATATCTCTTCGAAGGTCTCCTACAAGGCCATGATTGTGGCTGCTTGGATTCTATGGCCCTCCTCTAAACCCACCTTGTCCATAACTTCCTTGAAAACTCTTGTAAAATATGCCTTTGAAATCAAAAGCTTCGTGCTCTTTTAATACTTTTGAATCTCCTTGATGAGAGCTTTGTTTTGCTAGGGTGCAAATTGTTTTTCTTTAACCCCACGAGGAAACACTGCTTCATTTGTGCATCATTGAGCTTTCTCTCAGTCCTCACATTGTGAATTCAAGGCTTTCATGCATAAGAGGTAATCCCATAAGGTTTCCTTAGGGCTTCACTCTATCATGTAAAGATTTGGTGCCACACTCCACCTCAAAGCCTTTGAGTTAAATCCTTGCTTAGAGAGTGATTAGTGTTAATCATTTTCAGAATTGATTTTCACACAATTTTCAAATTTGCTAATTTCTTGTTTGACAAGTTTAGCAAAAATTTACGTTAATCATTTTCAAATTTGTATTAAATACTATTTTCAAAAACCTTGATCCAATTTACTATTTGATTTCTTCAACTTCTTTATCTTCTTGATTTTGATTTTCTTGATTTTTGAATTAGGGTTACATAACTTTAACTACTAAAAATGTGAGATTTTCTTCCATTATGTTGCTTAGGGAGTTTACAGTTCCAATTATTAATCCATAAAGTTTTTATTTCTATTCTATTTTCTAATATCTTGGAATTCTTGAAGCATATTTTCAAGAAGTTTGGTTGTTGAAGCAGTTTTGCAGAGATCTCATTGTAGTTTTCAAAGACTGGTGCAGACATTGCAAAATATTTAGATTGCAAAGTTTATGAAGAGTACAATTTGCTATGCAGAAATCAAGATTGTTGTGCAAAAATTTGATACAATTTCAAGAAAGTGTGCAAAATCTTGGTGTAGATTTCAAGATTATGTGCAATTGATACATATTTTCAAGGATTTCTCTCTCCCTCTATCCATATAGAAGCATATGCACTCTCTCTCTTGTTAGAGATGCGACATATAAAACCAAAGATACTCTGCTTATTGATCATAAAGGCCAAGTTCTCTTTTCCTCTCCAATGTGCCACTCAAAAAGAAGAAGGAATATTCAATTAACATAAATAATGGAGTGGTTCACCCTCCCTTATTCTACTTAAAAAGATGAAGGAATAATCTCACATAGAATTAACACAAACAATGGAGTGGTTCACCCTCTCTTGTTTTACTCAAAAAGTTATCTAAAACCAAATATTTCATAAAGCTCAAAAGCCAGATTTATCAATACCCAAGAAGAAGATACGTACACACACAAAGATGGCCACTCTCAACAACAAACAAATGATCAAGATAAGTCCTTTGGAAGAGAGCTGTGATACCATATTAAAAGCAAAAAATCCAAATTTCTCACTACCTAAGAAGGAAGATAACCACACACAAAGATTGCTACTCTTAATAAATGATCAAGAGAACTCCCATGGAAGAGAGCTCTAATACCATATTAAAGTAGGGTTTGCATAGAGCAACCCCACAAAGATACTAACAAAAAGTTAAGATTATTATTATTATTATTAAGCTAAAAGATATCTAATAAAACGATACACCTTAAGCAACACTAATCAATAGTTAAACACATAGCTTTATTATCATAAAGATGCATAGTACAAAGGTGGGAGAATGTGCTAAAAAAGAGGCCTTTAAAGGAACATGCCTAGCTTCCATGATTCTCTCCACCTCCTTCATTATCTCCACCTCCCTACATTAGGGGATGTGTGGCTTTTGATTCTAGGAGAAACCACCTAACACCAAGCTTTGGATTGAGGTTTAATAGATTCACCCTCCCCCACATTGCCATGTGGACAACGTTGTAATTAATCACAAGATTCACCCTCCCCCACATTGGCTCTGGCCCAATCAGTAGCAAGATTTATGATGCACTACCATATCTTGATCCATCAAGACAACATCCTCCTTTGATACATTACAAAGCAGGACTTGGTGACTAGACTTGATGCACAAGCTAGGGAGGAGATTGCCTTGTATATTCATAAGGAATTTACAAGGCTAGTGTTCTTACTTTTGTTTTGGTGGTGTATCATGATGAGCAAGTTTACATGGGTATGTTAGTGTTGTTATTATTGTTTTGGTGGTGCAATCAACGTTAAATAAGACCACATATTTGATGTGTTACTTAATGTTGAGTGATGATGTGGCACTCAACCTTGAGGAAGATGATGTGTCACACTCAACATTGAATAATCATGCGGTACTCAACATTGAGTAATGATGTGGCACTCAATATTGAGTCTTTGTTGGTTGAGTGCATGTGTGTAAATGATGATGTGTTCTCAATGATGATGTAATGATTTGTCACTAAATTTTGAGTGATAATATGTCACTCAATGGTGTTAAGTGATAATATGTCACTCAATGGTGTTAAGTGATAATGTGGCACTCAACCTTGAGGACGACAATGTGTCACTCATCAACATTGAGAATGATGATCTGGTACTCAAAACATTGCGTGATGATGTGGCACTTGATGTTGAGGTGGTAGGTGATGATGTTTCACTTAACATTGAGTGATGATGCAGTATTCCACGTTGAGGATCGGTGGAGTGATTACATTTCACTTAACATTAGTTAGAATGTTGCACTCAACATGAAGCTTAACATTGAGCAAGATGATGATATGGAACTCAACATTGAGTGATAATATGGCACTCAAGATTGAGCTCAATATTGAGTGATGATACGGCACTCAACATTGAGAAGATGATGATATGGCTCTCAAAATTGAGGAGTGTGTGATGATGTGTCACACCTAACAATCAATGATGTTGATATAGCATTCAACATCGAGGAGTGGTGGGAATGATGTGGCACTTAACATTGAGGAGTGTGTGTGTGTACCAAGTTTGTGTGGAGAGAAAGCAAGTCTAACACCATTAGGTGCATACAGCCCCACAAGCCATAATGTTTCATCCATAAACTCCACTTCCAAAATAATGAATTGTGACATGAAAAATTGATATCTTTCATTTTCAATTTTGTACATGTTTTGATGGTTTCTCAATGGTAATAAGGTGGAAGCTTGTCCAAGAAGATTACGGCGCCTACAATGGAATAACGGCGTGGTGATGCGGCAGCTTGGCGGCTACCCTGATAACAGCATTCTATCTTCAAATATAATGGTTTTACTTGATTTAGGGTGCACACATTGTAAATGCCACAAGTATGCTTGATAGATACTTTGGTATGGTAGATAGGCTAGTGATGTGGAAAATAAAAGTGGGACTTCATGCTCACATGGATTTTAATTATATTATTAATATAGTATTCATCATAAGGCTACAAGTTGGGGAGTGTGGAAGGCATGTGGAGGAGTGTGTATAGGTGCATAATTGGGAAAGATTCTTTTAGAATGCCTACATGGAAGAGGAGAATTCTGTCATGTGTAAGTGGGATCTCCACCTACATGCCACTTAGACTTGGCTATTATCTCATCACACTTTCAAAGTAAAAAAGTCTTCAATTTAATAATCAATAGAAGATTTAGTCTAAGGGGACAATTGATGGTGACATCTACCCTTATGTCACTGAAGGGTTGAAGATTTTTATGTTGTAATTTGTAAGAATGGAAGAGAGGGTGATTCTCTACCTATAAAAAGAGCCCTCCTTTCCCTTTCAAATGAATGAATGAAGCCTCCTCAATTGAGCATTTTGTGTCATTGCCATTCTCTTATCTTCAAACCCTTATTCAAACCACTCTCTTTACATGTGAATGTCTCATTTAGCATTAGGTCCTCATGCTTAACCCAATTTTTGACCTCTTTGATGATTCATGATAAGTGGGATAAGGAGTTATTATCTTGGTGGGCCTGTGACTTCTCAAGGTAGCCCTTGCCTTATTGCCGCCCTCCTTTGGAGGTACCAATGGTTTTAGCGGTAATGAGCATGTGGAAAGACTTTGGGGACTATAGGTAAATCTTTACGATTGTTTGCTAAGCAATGTTAACCCTTACCCTCTAGCTTGAATCATGAAGGAGACGAAAGGTAAGAGGCTATGTGAAAATTGAGGTTTCATGCCGCAAAGAGAGGGAAGTGTAGTTTTTGTGGTCTAATACCCAAATTTCAACTCATCACTCGGATATTGGTTTCGAAAATTGATCATATGGCTAGGAATCTCTTTATATGCTCTTTCCACTCATGTAACTAATTTCTTAATACTTTACTTCATTGATGATCAGAATTTCTCCCAAAGTTGCTAACTTTTAGGCGAATTTTGGCAGTTTTATGGTCTTGCAGTAAAATGCTCATAACTTTTCGCTCGATTGCCCGTTTTTGAAAGTTTTTATACAGGCGCAAAGCTCTCTTCAAGCTCTACATATCTATGTAATCCTTTTTTGTATAGTCTATATGGATTTAAAATTGAAATTTTTTGTGTATCTCTGTTTTTATAGAATTTTGGCCATTATTTCTTCTTAATAATGATTAATTTCTCTTAATCTCTTATCAAAAAGCAAATCCCATGTGTCTTATCCTCTTGTAAGTGATTGCTATATTCTTTTACTTTAAGATGCTCCATCCAAATTGCCCAATTCGAACGAATGAACCTTACCAACATTCCCCATATGTTTCCGTTCACATAATCCTGAGTTTCTTCCAACAAAGAATTGCCCTCTTGTTTGGAGCTGCAAGACTGGCAGAAATTCTTGCTTCTCCTGAGCCTTTCATCTTTCCTTCCATGAATTATGATCTCTTCTTTGATGTGTTTATCTTTATCTTAACCTAGGGAGAGAAAGGGAGGCGAGGAGGCTGTGAGGTTTCATACAAGTGTGTTTTGATTCTAAGAAGTGACCGAAGTCAAAACCCCAACTTTGTGTCACATCTTTTGGTGGAGACGGTGGGTAGGTTTTACTTAGAATTATTCTATTTTAACCTCAAGGTCCCGCATGATTAAAGAAAAGTTATTTTGAAATAAGTAAATTTTTCTTGTCGCTACTCATCTTTTGGTGCAAGATGTTCAACATTCCGGTGTTCCAAGGATTGGAACGAGAAGACCCGGGGAGTTATCTCCGAGAGTTTAACCGAGCATGCCACTTGATGTGTTGGTCTATGAAGGAGAGGGCAGAAATACTTCCAGATTTCTTGGAGGGTGTGGCCTTAGCTTGGCATGAGGCTTTGCCAGAGGAGTCCAAGAATGATTGGGAAAGGTTGACGAAAGCAATGAAGGAGAGATTTGGGACAGTGGAGTCACCAAATGCTTACTATTGCAATTGGATCAGATTTTCCAAAAGGAAGGAGAGTCAATTTCTACCTTTTCAGTGAGGTATGAAGCCTCGTTCATCAAATATCAACAAGTTGCTTTACATGTTGTTGCTTCTTCTTTTTCACCTTCTATGGGAGATTCAAAGAGTTCTTTAGCAATGGAGCACCTTAAGATGAGCAAGTTTATCATGGCTTTGGATCCCCGCTTGTATGGAAAAGTTCTTAGCAAAGATCCCACTAATTTTAAAGAGGCTCTTCGTATTGCTTTAAAGAAGGAGGCCACTCTTCATATTGAGTCCACATTCCAATCTTCTCCAAGTGTGTTGACCCCACCACGAGTAGAGATAGCCTCAACATCTCAGGTACAAGCTCCATCCTTGGATCATAACATTGCACAACTTATGGCAGAATTTACTGATTTGAAGTTACACTTAGTCAATGCAAGGGCACCTAGGGTTCCACGAGTTGAGGATAAACCTAGGGATAGAAGTAGTGTCACATGCTATGAATGTCAAGAGAAGGGACACTATCGCACTGAGTGTCCAAAATTGAGGAAAAGAGAGGTTAAAAGTTTAACACTTTTAGAGGAAACATGCTCATAAGAAGAAGAGGAAACATTGATGCCATTAATGGCAAAAAGGGGTCGTAAAACTAGGAGCCAAGAAGAAGAAGAATAAGAAGATAAATCTGAAGAAGAGGAGAAAAATAAGAAGAAGAAGAAGTCATCTAGGAGAAAAATTAGACAATCTAACTTTCCTCTTGGATAAGGATCTCTTAGTTATGACCTCTTAATAGATCTTAGGGAGAAAATGGCACAAATCACATTTGGGCAGCTTTTGGCACTCTCTCCAAAGCTCAGAAAGGAATGGGGTAAGCTAGCTAGCACAAGGGAATCTAAGAAAAGAAGAAGAGGGATAATGGGACTCCTATGGCTCAAAAGGTGGATATTGATGTAGGAGATGATGTGCTTGTGATTAATGTCATCATTGAGGGGCAAATAATTTCTAATGCATACATTGATGGAGGTGCGTCAATCAATGTCATGAGTGAAAAAATAATGAAAGATGTCGATTTAAAGTTGTCTTCTACTAACTCTCCCTATCGCATTAAACTTGCTGATAATACTAGGGTGAAAACCTTAGGAATTGTCATGAATTTGGGAGTGGATGTATGTTAATTTCTGTGCCTACAACTTTCCAGGTCATTCCTACAAAGCCTGATGCTAGGGCTTACCCATTGATAATGGGTAGGCCATGGCTTCGCCAAGTGAAGGCAATTCAAAAGTGGGAGACAAGTGATCTTATTCTACAAGGTGAGAATAAGAAGGTCCACTACAACATTAAGAGTTGTCGCAAGAAAGTGGTAAGAGGTGAACCTTCAACTTCCAAAAGTTCAGAGTCAGAGTCATCCGATGAAGAGGAGACAAGTGGTAGCTCCGAGGATTCCATCTAGGGGAGGTGGAGGGAGTTGCATTTAGTATTTTCCTGGGAAGGGATTAAGGGGATACTGAAGACAATGGAGCCTTGGAAGGGGAAGCGTCTTCAACCATGTTCAAGAAAGGAGATGGATACTATGAAGAGAAAGTGGGATGTGCATTTGCCAGAGGTCCTATGGGCCTATAGGACAACTCACAAAATCTCTCTTGGTTTCATACCTTTTCAGTTAGTTTATGGAATGGACGCTATTTTGCTAATAGAATTGGAAATCACAAGCCTTCGCACATCTTTTGCACACTTGAATAAGAAGAAACACATGCCCAACACCTAGTACAACTGGAGACCTTGGATGAGAGGCGACTTCAGGCACTTCAAAATTTGGAGGCTGCACAACAATGGCGCAAGGCAAGGCATGACACTCTCACGAAGAAGAAGAAGAAGCCATAACTCAAGCAAGGAAGCTTAGTCTCATGAGGTATGATGGCCGTGTGGAGAAACGGCTAGATAAGAAGCTTCTTCGATGCTGGGAAGACCTCTTCAGGATAAAGCAAAAGTTCAAAAATAACACCTATCTTCTAGAGGATGCAAGTGGCCAGGAGGTTCCCGGACGTGCCAATGAGTACCGGCTAAAGATATTTTACCCTTGAGCACCATGGCCAGCAGACCCCCAAGACAAGCATGGAGGATCTGCTGGGAGGAAAGATGTGACATGAAAAATTGATATCTTTCATTTTCAATTTTGTACATATTTTGATGGTTTCTCAATGGTAATAAGGTGGAAGCTTGTCCAAGAAGATTGCGGCGCCCACAATGGAATAATGGCATGGTGATGTGGCGGCTTGGTAGCTACCCTGATAACAGCATTCTATCTTCAAATATAATGGTTTTACTTGATTTAGGGTGCACACATTGTAAATGCCACAAGTATGCTTGATAAATACTTTGGTATGGTAGATAGGCTAGTGATGTGGAAAATAAAAGTGGGCCTTCATGCTCACATGGATTTTAATTGTATTATTAATATAGTATTCACCATAAGGCTATAAGTTGGGGAGTGTGGAAGGCATGTGGAGGAGTGTGTGTAGGTGTATAATTGGGAAAGATTCTTCTAGAATGCCTACATGGAAGAGGAGAATTCCGCCATGTGTAAGTGGGATCTCCACCTACATGCCACTTAGACTTGGCTATTATCTCATCACACATTCAAAGTCAAAAAGTCTTCAATTTAATAATCAATAGAAGACTTAGACTAAGAGGACAATTGATGGTGACATCTACCCTTATGTCACTGAAGGGTTGAAGATTTTTATGTTGTAATTTGTAACAATGGAAAAGAGGGTGATTCTCCACCTATAAAAGGAGCCTTCCTTTCCCTTTCATCAAATGAATGAATGAAGCCTCCTCAATTGAGCATTTTGTGTCATTGCCATTCTCTTATCTCTTCAAACCCTTATTCAAACCACTCTCTTTACATGTGAATGTCTCATTTAGCATTAGCTCATATGCTTAACCCAATTTTGGACCTCTTTGATGATTCATGATAAGTGGGATAAGGAGTTATTATCTTGGTGGGCCTGTGACTTCTCAAGGTAGCCCTTGCCTTATTGCCGCCCTCCTTTAGAGGTACCAATGGTTTTAGCGGTAATGAGCATGTGGAAAGACTTTGGGGACCATAGGTAAATCTTTACGATTGTCCCCGCTGAGCAATGTTAACCCTTACCCTCTAGCTTGAATCATGAAAGAGATGAAAGGCAAGAGGCTATGTGAAAATTGAGGTTTCATGCAAAGAGAGGGAAGTGCAGTTTTTGTGGTCTAATACCCAAATTTCAACCGCATCACTTGGGTATTGGTTTCTAAAATTGATTATATGGCTAGGAAGCTCTTTATATGCTCTTTCCACTCATGTAACTAATTTCTTAATCCTTTACTTCATTGATGATCAGAATTTCTCCCAAAGTTGCTAACTTTTAGGCGAATTTTGGCAGTTTTATAGTCTCGTAGTAAAATGCTTATAACTTTTCACTCGGTTGTCCGTTTTCGAGAGTTAATATAGGCGCGAAGCTCTCTTCAAATTCTACATACCTATGTAATCCTCTTTTGTACAGTCTATATGGATTTAAAACTGCAATTCTCTGTGTATCTCTGTTTTTATAGACTTTTGACCATGGACTTTCATATCCGACGAAGTGTGGCACGTTTTTTTTTAACCACCGATCGAAATTTTTTAAAGATCATGTGCGAGATGCCACTCCGTCCGCCGCCGACGAGGTCCGATTTGCGAAACAAGCCCACCGACCGGTCGGAGACATGTGCTAACGCTAACAGTAATATACACTTCCAAGTTTTTACATAGAAATGGAGGTTTGATGGTGCTCTTTCCGAGTCGCCTCTTCAAAAATTCAACGATTGCACACATGTACAGAGAGAGGCGCAGTTCTGGCTCAGAGCATGGTGCTGGGGAGATGAGGAGGCACGCGCTTGTTCGGAAGAAGGCATGCCGCCTTCGGTTGAGGACTTTGCCTGCATTTTGCATAAGTGCAGAAAGGAGAGAAACCTAGCGGAGGCGCTGCGCTTGCATGACTTCATACGCCAAAGCGGGCTAGAAGCCCATTCATCACTCGGAAACCACCTTGTCTCTGTGCTGGTGGAAGTGGGAAGCATGTGCCATGCCCAGCAGGTTTTCGACAGGCTCGTGTATCGGCATGAATGCTCATGGAATTCTCTCATCTCAGGCTATGTTAAACGCAGAGAGTCACAACAAGCTCTCACCCTCTACCAGAAAATGCAGGAGAAAGATTCTCTGCATCCTAGTGGGTACACTTTTGTTGCCCTCCTCAAGACTTGCACATTGCTGCAAGATCTGGAAAGAGGACAACAATTACATTCTGAAATTACTAGAAAAGGGTTGCTGGAAACAGACGTTTTTGTGGGCAGCACCTTAGTCAATATGTATGCTAAATGTGGCTGCCTTCCTAAAGCACAGGAAGTGTTTGACAAGCTCCCGGTTCGAGATGTGGTCTCTTGGACTGCCCTAGTTGCAGGATATGCAGAACATGGGCATGGTGAGGAAGCACTCAACTGTGTCGAACAGATGCAACATGTGGGCATCTCTCAGGACGCTGTCACACTTATTTGCAGCTTGAAAGCTTGTGGTAGCATAGGAGCGACAGAAAAGGGCCGAGAAATGCATGCTGAGATTGCCAGAAAAGGGTTGGAGAAAGAGCTTCTCACTGGCAGCACCTTGGTCTATATGTATGCTAAATGTGGCTTGCTTGGAGAAGCACAAGAAGTGTTCACCAGGCTTCCGGTTAGAGATGTGGTCTCGTGGAATGCGCTTATGGCAGGATATGCCGAACATGGGCGTGCTGATGAGGCAATTGCCTGTTTCAAACAGATGCAAGATGAGGGCATCTTTCCAGATGCTGTCACATTTGTTTGCAGTTTAAAAGCTTGTGGCAGCATAGGGGCCACAGACAAGGGCCGAGAAATTCATACTGAGATTGCTAGAAAGGGGTTGGAAAGAGAGCTTATTGTTGGAAACACCTTGGTTGATATGTATGCTAAATGTGGCTTGCTTGCAACAGCACAGGAAGTATTTGACAAGCTTCCAGTTCGAGATGTGATCTCGTGGACTGCACTAATTGCAGGATATGCTGAACAGGGGTGTGGTAAGGAGGCACTTGACTGTTTCGAACAGATGCAACATGACGGTATCCTTATGAATGCTGTCACTTTTGTTTGCATCTTGAAAGCTTGTTGTAACATGGGAGCTACGGTTCAAGGTCAAGAAATACATGCCGAGATTACTAGAAAAGGGTTGGAAACAGAGCTTCCTGTTGGCAACACCTTGGTTGATATGTATGCTAAATTTGGCTTGCTTGCAACGGCACAGGAAGTTTTTGATAAGCTTCCAGTTCGAGAGGTGGTCTCGTGGAATGCACTAATGGCAGGATATGCAGAACATGGACGTGGTGAGGAGGCACTTTACTGTTTCGAACAGATGCAACAAGAGGGTGTTTATCTGAGTGCTGTCACATTTGTTTGCAGCTTGAAAGCTTGTGGCAGCATAGAAGCCACTGTCAAGGGCCGAGAGACGCATGCTGAGATTGTCAGAAAAGGCTTAGAGAGGGAGCTCCTTGTTGGCAGCACCTTGGTCGACATGTATGCTAAATGTGGCTCGCTTGCAGATGCACAAGATATGTTTGACAAGCTTCTGGTTCGAGATGGAGTCGTGTGGAATGCACTAATGGCAGCATATGCCCAGCTTGGAGAGAGTGAAAATGTTTTTCAGATCTTTGACAGAATGCTAGGAGAAGGTATAAAGCCAGATCTGGTCACATTTGTTAGTGTTCTTAATGCATGCAGCCACACAGGTCATGTGGATAAGGGCCACATGTACTTTGAGGCCATTAGCAACAAATATGGGTTTATCCCAACTCTTGAGCATTACACTTGCATGGTTGATCTCCTTGGGCGTGCAGGTCATATTGATAAGGCTATAGCAATGATCAGGAAAATGCCCTTGCATCCTGATATTGCGATGTGGCATACTGTATTGGGAGCTTGTCGAAAGTGGGGCAATGTGGAACTAGGAAGACATGCTTTTGAACATGCATTGCGGTTAGATGAAAAGGGTGCGGCAGCTTATTTATGTATGTATAACATTTATGCAGATGCTGCCATGCAGGAAGAAGCAAACAAGGTTGAGGCAATGAGAGTAGAAAATCAAGCATGTGAGAAGCCAGGACATAGTTGGTGTCTGGATGGGTGCAAAGTTATGTTTGGTTGGGGGTAAAAGACATTCAGAAAGAGAAAACATTTATGCAAAGTTAGACGATCCTTCACTTAAAATATCGAAGGAAGACATTGTCCTTGGCTTGCATTGGGCATCATGGGACACTTCAATTGATGCAAAGGAATAGTATATTGACTGAAGGGTTGCATTGAGTGTTACGGGACATTTCAGTTCATGCAATGTGCCTTAATTCAATGCATCCAAGGGGACAAATATACATTATTGTCGAAAATCTCCTGGTCTCAGAATGACAGTTCCACGCTTACTCCCCTCTAGTTGTATGAGATTGGTGGCCAGGCTACTTTGACTCATTCGACGAGTCCAGCATTGACAATCTACTCTGACATACTTTTGTTTGGGTAACTTGTCTTCATGCTTGCATTGCATTGGATTATCTGGCATGCAAGCCCTCGGAACTTTGTACAAATTAAAATACTCCAATAATATACTCAGTATTGATGGGGGGGGGCGGCCCGTTTGCGGCCCCAGTGGTGGTGTCGTGCAGTTCTACTTTTAGCTTTGTTATTTAGTGTCCATTGCTTAAGTGTTGATGTGCTATCTATTTCACAAGACAATATCCAGAAACGTTCACACTTAGCCGGGTGTGTTACATGTTTACACACATAGAAGGGCTGTTCACACACAGACAAACATGGGTACACATACATGATGGATACACACATAGGGACTCCGAAATACCCAACAACCCCCTCTTCGGAGTGAAGGTGGAGATGTCCCGAGATAGACCTTCAATAGCCGTTGTGATTTAGGCTCAACACTACACTCTAATGCTCTATCTAAGACATGTTCTCTGCTTTAGACTCAGAGGCTAGTAAGCGTGGTTTAGAGGCTAGTGAGCTTGGCATAAAAGGCTTAGAGGCTCAACAAACATGGCTCAGAGGCTTGACAAGCATGGGCGTGTAGAGACTCAGAGGTCTAGGGAACATGTGCCAAAAGAGCTTAACCACTTATGACTTTCACGTACAACAGTCTACTCAAAAATCAAACCTCCCTTGATCAAAACAAGGGTAGATTGGAATAGTGGAGCCTTTTATAACACCAACATTTAAAAACTGACAGACATGATGAACCCTTATTACAAATCTATTTTGGGGGACGACCCGTGTAGACACTCACACACAAATATTCATGGAAAAATAAATCTTCTTGGTGGGAGAAAATCCTTTGGTAGGTAGAGTCCGCCGACGAAGTCAACGTCGGTGGAGCCGCATGCTGGTAAGTACTGGCAAGGCTCTCCTAAACTTCCCCCTTCTAGACCAGCGGACCACAAAATTGAGCTCCTCCTTGGTTTCAAACCCCCAAGTAAGTTTCCATATCGCCTAAGCAAGGCCATGGAGACATATATGAATCGTTAACTCCTCAAATTGCGCCAATCCGGTTTCATATGCTCTAGTGTGTCTCCATTCGTAGCCCCGATCCTCTTTGTAAAAAAGAAGGATGGATCCTTTCGACTCTGCATAGATTATTAGGCGCTCAATAAGCTGATGTTTAAGAGTAAGTTCCCTATGCCTCGGATTGATTACATCTTAGAGTGGTTGAATGGAGTGAAGGTGTTTTCGTCAGCCAAGCTTCCACTGTAAGCGTCCATAGTTAGGTGTACAAGTCCCATCCATGGTCTTAGTCAGGTGTGCAAGTCCCAGCCACGGTTCCACTCTACGCGTCCGAGGTTAGGTGTGCATTGTCCTGCACATGAAGCAGTGCTAGTTCGTATTGTGAGTCTCCCTTTGGAATGATGTTAGATGATCTATGTATCTTGTTTGCAACCGGATGCTGGATATCTGCAGAGCATGTAGGATTTGCATGCAGAAAAGGGAGCTAGGCACTTCATGGCCATGTAAGATGTAGTAGTTGTCTCATAATCCTCTCTCTCTTCTGCACTATGCCTGTATCATCCATGTACTATGGCAAATCAACGCTGAGATCGATGGCGCCAACAAGCTTGGATTTGGGGTGGGGCACTAACAAGACCTGTTCTAGGAGTCGTTAATCTCAAGTGGCCTTGGGAAGAAATGGCATTAGGATTGCAGAAAAACATAATAAGAGTTGTAGGTGTCAAGAAGGGATGTATAGAGATGTGCAGGAAATATTTCCATAAGTGTAACTCTTCAGAAGGAAGGGGAGGGGGGTCTACCAACAAATGCATAGTGTACATACCACATGCATAGTGCTAGGGATAATGAGATCATACATAAATAATAGGAGACTAGAGCCATTATCATCCCTTCTCCACTAATTTTCGTGGCTTGGAAGGGATTAGAATGGTAGAGGTTAAGCGCATAGTGACGTGAACACTATTGGGATGGGGGTGACCTCCTGGGAAGTGTCTCCCAACTTTCAACATGGTTTCAGAGCCAGTGAGGGCATGTTGGGATGTTGTTAGTAGAGCTGGTTGACTTGCCAATTCCTATGAGTGGAGTTGAACGAAGGCCAAATGAGTGTATGACTATTGCTTAAGCACGCAGTAGCAAGAACACTACTAGGATGGGTGACCTCCCATAAAGTGGCCCCCAATTTTCAACAAAAAAGGCCCAGGAGATTGGAAGAAGCTACTAGAGCTCAAAAGAACTACTAAGGACTCATCCCCTTAGTGTAATTATAGATTATTATTAAGGAGGTTTAGAGTCAATAATGAGAGAATCAAACTGTATGAGGATGTCCCAAGAAACCTCTACACAATCACTACTAGTAGGGACTTGCATGGATCTTTTTGATTCCTTTGAAGCATCCCTAGTAAGCCAGCCCACCACATAGATCAAATGATGTATGTTGATGAAGAAAGTAACACCTATATCTCGAGACTTGATGAGGAGGCAAGAAATACAAAAAGGCCTTGGCAAGGGGGAGTCACACCACCCTTAGCCTACTAGAGTGAAAGGATAGAAAAAGGAAGCGATGGAACAATCTCTCATGAGGAAACCACTTCAAGATGAGGTAGTCCAATGGGAGGAGCAAGAATTTCATTCTGTAGCCACAAACAAGATGCCATTAGGATCCAATCAAGGAAGAAAGGAATAAGAGAAAATAGTACCGTCCGAAGAGAGGCAATACCCCTCAAAAAAAGAACAAGGGTAGACACCCCCTTAGAGCAAAGAGTACTAGCTCAAGGAGCATTGTTAACCACATATTGGTTAACACATTCTTATGACAACTATGTCCGCATACTTATGTAATGGGTGCCTGTGCTATATTGTAAATCCCATCATTTGATGAGGGAAACACCCTAAAGACGCTCCCAACAAGTATTGAGCTTCAAAGGACAGACAAGAGGATCTTGGTGAGTTGGCCAAACCATAGAGAAAAGCCTTATAACTATGTTTTGGGCGCCCTGGTCACTCCCGCAAGCGGCCTAGCGGGTTAAGGCTTGGAACTATAAAAGCCAATTTATCTTGTTTGTAACTCATTCTCCCATTTGTGCAATAGAAGTGGAGTTTTTTCTCTCTCCTCTCTCTTGCAACTCTATTTGCAACTCTAATCTAGCATGTGTAGTGTGCTTAGGGTTAGGGTTTAGGAGTGATTAGTGCTAATCACTTGTTTCCTCTTGCTTCTCCTCTCTCTCTCTCTCTCTCTCTCTCTCTCTCTCGATCCTTTTCTGTCGCGGATACTATCTTTGTTGGTACAAAGTACATTTTGCTTGCAAGATAATGGGCCTAGGGAACACAAGATAATCTAGCTTGGCCCTAGGGCCAAGCTACCATGAACAAATCTACATTGTCTTTGCTAGTAGATTGGTCATAAGGCCAAGCTATCATCAAAAAAGCAACACCATATTTGTTGGTAGATTGGCCTTACGGCCAAGCTACTAGCAAAGATGATGTAGATTTGTTCTTGGTAGCTTGGCCCTAGGGCCAAAGCTAAATTCTCGCATGTGTGTGGTAGCTTGGTCCAAGGGCCATGCTAGATTCTCACATGTGTGTGGTAACTTGGTCCAAGGGTCATTCTCTCAAGATTGCATGGTATAATGGTCCTTGGGCCATTATTGCAAGCACAAGGTACTTTAAAATGGCCCTACGGTCATTCTACCTACACAATGTGCTTGAGAATGATCCTAGGGCCATTCTCCACTCCCTTGTATTAACTGTTGGTAAATTTTAGAATGGTCCTTGGAAAAATCTCTACATGTGCTTGCATGAATTGTAGACTGGTCCTTGGACCAAGCTACCATCAACAAAGCAACACCATCTTTGTTGGTAGATTGATCCTAGGGCGGCCAATCTACCAACAAATACATAGTGTACATACCACATGCATAGTGCTAGGGATAATGAGATCATACATAAATAATAGGAGACTAGAGCCATTTTCATCCCTTCTCCACACTAATTTTTGTGGCTTGGAAGGTTTTAGAGTGGTATAGGTTAAGCGTGCAGTGACGTGAACACTACTGGGATGGGGGTGACCTCCTAGGAAGTGCCCCCCAACCTCCAACATGGTATCAGAGAAGCCAGGGAGAGCATGTTGATAGTAGAGTTGGTTGACTTGCCAATTCCTCTCGGTGGAGCTAAACAAAGGCCAAATGAGTGTATGACTATTGCTTAATCATGTAGTAGCGTGAACACTACTAGGATGGGTGACCTCCCAGAAAGTGGCCCCCAATTTCCAACAAAAAAGACCCAGGAGATTGGAAGTAGCTACTAGAGATCAAAAGAGTTGCTAAGGACTCATCCCCCTAGTGTAATTGATAGATTATTATTAAGGAGGCTTAGAGTCAATAATGAGGAAATCAAGCTGTATGAGGATGCCCCAAGAAACCTCTACACAATCACTACTAGGGACTTGCATGGATCTTTTCGATTCCTTGAAGCACCCCTAGTAAGCTAGCCCACAACATAGATCAAATGATGTATGTTGATGAAGAAAGTAACACCTATATCTTGAGACCTGATGAGGAGGTAAGAAATACAAAAATGTCTTGGCAAGGGGGAGTCACATCACCCTTAGTCTATCAGAGTGAAACCTGATAGCAAAAGGAAGAGAAGGAAGAATCTCTCATGAGGAAATCACTTCAAGACAAGGCAGTCCAAGTGTGTATAGTCACAAATGGAGAGCTACAAACTAACCAGCCAGTGGTATACTGGTAGTGGGATACCCAATGACTTAAGAATGAATCAATATACCATGCATAGCATGAATTAGCCACACATGTGATAAAAAACACCATGATAAGTTAGAACATAGAAAAGAATGGACAATTTTTTCATCCATTAAGGAAACTCTTCCTCTTGGAAAACATAGAGGAGCCTTGTATCCTTGACTAAATGGCCATACATATAAATAAAATTTAAGTCCACTGAGAGTGTATCCAATCCCAGATCTAGTATTGATGACTTTGGATTGACTTTAGAAGGTAATGATTTTTTGTTATGGTTTCAAATGCTCGAACACTAACAAAAAGGGACCATGGAGGATCTTGATATAGCATCTACACGACGAGACTCTCGAAATGCAAGTGTGTCAAGCACAA
>NC_141079.1:45708507-45713507 GCF_041138505.1 Cibotium barometz | reverse complement strand
AGCAGCAAAGCCAGCCAGTGCTGCGCCGCAAAGCCACTTTAATGGCTCCATCATGGCCTTACAGCCCATCAAGGATCTGCCTACGGTTTGCTTGTATGCCCAAATGGAAGAGCTGCCAATTACAAATGTAGAGTATGAGGAGGTGCTGGGAAATCATCAAAATGACGAAGATGATGATGATGATGATTATGAGGAGGAGGAGGAAGCAAAGGAGCAGGATCGGTTATAAGTGGAGTTTACCACTTGCTCATTTTAGCCGGTCAATATTTTACAGAAGTTTTATTAATATTCAAAATTTGCTCTTACAGTTGCTCATTGATTTGAGAATAGAAAGTGTTTTCTTGTGTTGATAGATAGCCGAGGGAGGATTTTTTTGAAATTTTTTTTCTTTCCGTTTTGTGCTAATGGAAAAATGTTAAATCGATGTATTAGCATAGATTATTACCGGAGTCTTTTGAATTTTGGAAGCTCATTTGACCTTGTTGCATAAATAGGCATACCTTTGTAAACTAAGGGATCTTTTATTGCTTGCTTAGAGTGTTAACAAATCAAACAAGTATATAGAATCCTTCTCTCTCCTCTTCTATTGAAGAGAATCCTTGTCTTGTTTTTGAGAGTTTGATGAATGCATTTATTGATAGGAAACATCATGTCCAAGCTAGCCATAAAATTTTATTAAAAGAAGAGACTATTAGTAGGTGAAGAAGACTTATAAATGGGTGGAGGGAGAGCATTAAATCAATGAGTGTGTGATAGGCTACAAAGTGGAAGCGAGGGAGGTGTTAAGGGTGATCAAGCAATGAGGGCATACATGTGATGAATAAAGGAGGAGGTGGTAAGGGTGCTCTATTGATATATTAATGATGATAAGTTAGGGAAATCGATTCTCATATGAAACCAACAAGGACATTTGAGAGCCTGATTGAGTGGGTTCTTTCTTCCAATAAAGAAGAAGGTTGCCAAGGTGGTGTGTGGTGATCACCAAGGCAACTCATAATTTGACTCCAAGTCAAAAGATAAAGTAAAGCCAAAATCAAAGGAAGTGAAAAGAATATAGAGAAATAGTTAAAAATAAATAAAGGTGTTGAGCAAAAGTAACATGTAAAGGGTATGCATATGCCATGAAAGATTTCTGCCCTTGAAGGAATGTTTGGAAATTAACATTTAACTATTTAGCTTGACAACCTCTTGAGAGAGATTTTCAAGAAATATGATGAATGCCATACCAAGAAATCTCTAAAGCTTTTTGCTTACAAACATGATTGGTATGAAGAGAGGAAAAATGAGGCGAGGAAGGGTGAGGTAAATGAAAAGTAGGGCCTCAATTTTAGAAAAAGAGAGTAAGGTCAGTGAAAAAAGTGGAGAAGCCCAGGGGGCCAAGACAATGACCATGATATGGGAGTGCATGAGAGTAAGAGAAGAGTTGCAAGTAGAAGAGAGATGGAGAGAAATTCAAGACAAAAAAAAATGGAAGGAGAGGTGATGGATGCAAGAACAAAAGGCCCAAATCCCAAGTACCAAGAAGAAGTCCAAGGATTTGGTGGAACTTTCAAAGCTCTAAGAAATTTGGGAGTAGTACCAAGAAGAAGTCCAAGGATTTGGCAGAGCTTTCAAATGTCTAGACCCTAAGGAACTTGGGAGTAAACATTTATTTATCTTTATTGGGAAAATTTTAAATAAAGCTCCATATTTTATGGATCTCTTTAAACATCAACACCGAATCATGAAGAGGAAAAGGTCAAAGAAAAGAGGATGTGCCCAACCAAAGGCCCCCACTAGGATTTATATAACACAACACGTGGATAAGTTGTGAAAATTTCAATAAACTAAAGGTTTGAAATTTTAGAGTAGAGGCACATGTTGTCTAGTGTTTAGAACTACGACACTTGTTACAAATTATGTGCCATCTTGTTGACTTTGCACCTTCGATGTACACAAACATGGCAAATTTCTATTGTTAATTTTCATGTGTATCTTTCTTGGTAATCAGACACATTTCATTGCATAGACATGGCAAATAGAGAGATTTCACTATATAAACATCATTGGCAATTCTTATTGTTTATCTTATCAGTTTTTATGCGTATCTTGTCAATGACATCTTTTTGACACAAGTGCCTCTAGTCCACCTCCCTACATCTGTATTGGTACATTTATTTATTCTTCATTAGCTGTTTTGTAGGTGAACTACAATTACATCCTTGTACTTGAATCCTCGTTATATGAGGACTGAATTATCTTCCCTCATTTGCAATTGCACATTTTATTATAGGTGATAGCATTCAGAATCTAGCTAATCCCTCCATTGATTACTTTTATGGTATCAAAGGATGCCTATGAGCCTGTAGGAGGTTGCTAAAGGCAAGTTCGAGGATGAACCTGAGCCCATATTGATGATAGACTTTCTCCACAATGCTTGTTTGCGAGGGCCTTCATCGAGCTTTCCAACAGTAACTTTTGGAAGGATTGATTGCTTAAAAGACAAGGACAATTTCAAGAAAGGGACATGATTTCCCAAGATTTTTTGTGTGTATATGGTGTCCCTGTATAGTGTGACCTTGTGTATGCTCTGTCCTTATATACATCAACTTTTTGCTATTCAAGATCAATAGTGTGACCATGTGATGGCTTTGATTGATTGAGAAGTTGATGGTGGAGGCAAGGAAGAAGAGAGAGAGAGAGAGAGAGAGAGAGAAGAGAGAAACTTGAAGGGAGAGAGAGAGAGAGCACGAGCACTTGGTTTTGGCTAGTCCATGATGTGTGCTTGGTTGTGCTTAGACCTTAGAAGTTTTCAATTCTGACTTACGGTTTTTTTAAATTAAAACCAAGGTGGCGGCTGGGCAGCCGAGGGACGGAGATTGAGATTTTCTTGATCAAGAAAGAATTATTATTTCTGTTCCACGCGTCCCCGCCGCCAGCATCTCCAGCTCAGCCCTCCGCCGCTGCTCCGGCACTCCTGTCGGCCGCCATCCATCTTCTTCTGTACGCCGCCCCACGCCTCGGTCGGCTCCATCCTTTTAGCTCGACGTTATCACCGATTGGCCCGGGGCTCTGCAATGCTGCCAGGGCTTCTCCACTGCAGCAAACGGCGCTTCCCTCCGCACCCACAGCTCCCTCAGCCTCCGCGACGCCTTTGCAAATCCACAGGCCTCGACTTGCCACCCGAGTACTCCTGCTCAGTTCTTCAACGGAGAGTAGCAGTCGTCTCTGAAGCCCTTAACCAAATCCTGCCGGAACTGCTTAAATCATGCCACTGCAGCAGCGCAGCGCCACAGCAGCGGCCCAGCGCTCACCAAATCTACAGTTGAGAATAGAACAAGAACTGTATTTCACATTTCTCAAAATAATTTTGTTTAATTACAACTACCTTAAACAAAGACTGAAATTATGAAACTAATTTAATAGAAAGTAAATATCAGCCTACAATCTTCAAATAAACCTTGAGCCCTCGGTTGATTATCACTACGTTCAAACCCCATTTACCACACGAGTCAAGCAGTAAATAAAAACCCCACATCTAAGGATTTTGATACTCTAGTATAAATTGTATCAATATTTTCTCTTTCTGAATTTAAAAATCTCTTATGTATGTATCTTTTCAATAACTCTAGATGAGGATAAAACCCTTCTATTGAACTCATGTGCGGTCTTCCATATTTTCTAATTGAATCCCCCCCCCCCCCCCCCCCCCCCCCCTTCCCTTTTTCCCATGCTAGCCTTGAGCGTAATAGTTCTAGCTTCTTTGCTCGAGGTATTTGTCAATCTCCATGCATCTATCTCAGGCTTAGTAGATTTTTTAAAAGGTTTCTTAAAGGGGATTACTGATCACACAGAGGATCATGATAAGTGGCAATTTAGATGACTTTAGTTGGGCATGATCATGGCTATCAAATGAGTAACAATCATCGTCATTGCTCTCCTACATTAGCACATATGACATTGAAAATTTTGGTATTGTTGGTGTTATTATTTATGTTCGACGACACTATGTGCCATCCACACTTTGTCTTCGTCAATGCTTTGGAATCAACATCAAAAGATACATGGTTTGCCCACATTATGGACATCCCACAGAACCCTTTACACCACAACTTGCCAGTTTACTGCCTACTAAATAGTCATGGATAGTCCACACCAAAACTATATACAATAGAATGCCTTGCTCCTACATTGTACTCCTTGAAATGTCTTTAGCTAGATTTCACACTTGCAACTCCCTCAGTCATCGACGTGGCATATTGTTTTCATTGATGTTATATCATCTCTAATACAATTTTATCAATATGGGGTAGATTGGCCCCCAATCTATGCCAAAAATTTTTATTTAAAAAAAATTGTTGCTATGTTTGTTGCTTATTTGTTGTGGTGTAACACAAATAGTGTAGCGAGAACCCCCACTATCATACCTACTACACCCCTAAAGCACACCCCCTTCCACCTACCTACCCCTTTTTCTCCCACCAACCTTTGATGGTCTTGTTACTATCCTCACCTCAGACTCCCTCTTTGTTGTTGCCAGACCTTTGTATCCCACTAATCTCTTGTCCTCTTGCTCTAGGCCTCCGCCAAAACTCTAGTCCTCCCCAATCGTACGTTGCACCCCCTAATCCTTGCCTTGGCCATTGTGGCTTCTACTTGTCACTTGCTCATGATTATCATCCTTCAATCCCACCCCTTGTTGCTCCAACCCCTGCCTTGGTCTCTTTCAAATAAAGTTATCACTTTACAAGGATGAATCCATAATCCAAGCATTGTGCCGGACTTACTTGTCTCTACTTATAACCAAGGTGAAAAAGTGTGTAAGCATAAGTATGAGTAGGAGTATGAGGTGGTTGCAAGCATGCTCACACAAGTGCAAGATGATTGCGAGCACGAGTGTGAGTGAGTGTAAATGTGAAGTGAAATGTTGTGTTTGTTCATCTAAGCTTGAGATGCCAAAAGTCCACTCTACTCCACTCTCCTCCTTTCTTCTTCCTCAAGGGCTATGACTCCTTGTGTGT